>NC_045548.1:72275111-72447611 GCF_009769535.1 Thamnophis elegans
TAAAAGACAGAATTAGTTCCTTGTAGCTTCCTGCCCATCCCCACTGTTAATAGGCCATTAAGACTAGCCAGGCTAGTCCACTTTACATAATAAAGACTTCACCAGCAGCTACAGAAAGGCATGATAATAGTGGAACTTTACTCAACTCACCACATGGCATCTGAGACCTCATCCATACCTGGATTCAAAACACAGCCTAAAGAGTAGCCCCTGCATGGCCCCATGGGAGTCTGACAACCAAACAGAATACATTTCTTACACAGGAACAGGAAACAGAGAGGTGGGACTAAACAGGCTATAAAAAGCCTAGCAAGCCCCTCCTTCAGCCCTTCTCTTCTTCTCCACCAACATTGAAGCATGTGATCACCTTTTCTGTTCAGGACTCAAGCCATGTGGTCCTGTCCAACAATAAACCATCTTTCCAAGCAGCCTCCATGTCTCCAGTGTCTTTTTCCGCACTTGGAGCTGAACCCAGAAGGACATTTCTTCCAACACTGGCTACAAAAATACTACCTAATAGAGACCTGTCGAGTGATTACATAACAGGGGTGGGTTTCTCGCCCCGTTCCAACCGGTTCGGTTGGAATGAGGCCGGCGGCGTCCTCGCGCACGCACGCGGCGTCCTCGCGCACGCACGCGCGTCCTCGCGCACGCACGCGCGCGTCCTCGCGCACGCACGCGGCGTCCTCACGCACGCACGCGGTGCGCACATGCACGCACGCAGTGCGCACATGCGTACTAGCATCTGCGCGATGCTCCAGCTGCTCCTGGAGGATCGCGCAGGCGCTGTATGCGTTCTGCGCATGCGTGGAAGCGCAGAATTGTAAAAACCGGGTAAGGAGCGGGCGCGGGTGTGTGTGGCGCACGCAGGCGCGGGGGGGGGGTTCGCCGTTCCCGGAAGTTACTTACTTCCGGGTTCGGCGACCAACCGGATCGCAGGGACCGGTGCGAACCGGTCGAAACCCACCCCTGTTACATAAGCATATTTTGTGGCGTATATTCCAGATCTTCTTCTTGAGTGGTGGAAGCCCTTAATGTTGCCTCCTAAACTTCAAAGACCGGTCGAAGTGAGAATCCATCCTCGCATTAGACAAATGGAGAATTCTCTTGCCAATTATGCATTTAATTAACAGCTCTGGAATTCAAAGCTCCCCTTAGTAATTTTGTTATGGTTGTTTACTGATTAGTTACGGGACACAAATGCATGCTTCTATTAGCGTATCAGATTTCCCCCCCCCCTCCCTGTTTTACATTAGTAAGCTCATTGGCATTCTATGCATTGCAACCATAATTTCGGTTTTAATTTGCAGAGTGAAGGCCTTTCAGTTTTTTTCTTACGTTTCTGCCAGCCCTTCTGTTCTAACAACTGTCGTACTTCCTTTTCATAGGTGCAATTTTTTTTTGCATAGATGACAGATCAAGGAGCTTCTGTCCTTTGGCCACCGGAAACTTCCTGTCTTGTAGAGATCTATCAAAAAGTGTCCATATGCTTGAAATGAAGCATGAAGCCCAAAGAAGACATTACTTTCCTTACACCGGAGCATTTCAAGGAAACTCTGGAATTGCATTCTGTCGGGCACCTTGTCTCCTGTGAATGATTCTGTCATCAAGAAAACCTCATTACATTTCTGAGTTCATAAGGCAGCCTGCAAATAACCACTTGGGTTTTATTCGTTCCTTGATCAGCTGCAGGTATTTCATTCAAGTCTAATGAATTGGAGTATCATGACATACCTAGATGATTGTCTGTAGAGACTGGCAGTCATCCAGGTCATAGTTAGGGTTAGGGTTTTTTTTCAGGAGGCAACTGGAGTTTCTTCTTTTTTCTTCTGAAGACGTTTTGCTTCTCATCCAAGAAGCTTCTTCAGCTCTGAAAGGACAGTGGGGAATGGAAGAATTTATATTCCTTGCAGACAGCTGGTTATTTGCATCTTTTTAGAGGGTCATTGAAGCACTTGGAGATTTATCTGTATCCTCAGGGTCACCTGAATGATGCTCTTGATTCCTGTAGTCTGCAATCTCCCACCCTGAAATCCATTCCTACTCTCACATTCAAAGAATGTTCATCCCAAATTGTATAGCTCAAAAGTCTGTAGAGATTCTCAGTCATCCAGGTCATGGTTGTCCCAAAGGGGCTTTTTCAGGAGGCAACTGGATTTTTTTTTTACTAAACAAAACAGCAAACAAAACAAAACACAAAAATTCCAGGGACCTCTAGACGATTGGATAGTATCCTGCAAGATAAAGGTTCCCCTTGCAAATATGTGCTAGTCGTTCCCAACTCTAGGGGGCAGTGCTCATCTATGTTTCAAAGATGAAGAGCCAGCGCTGTCTTAAGACGTCTCCATGGTGGCTGGCATGACTAAATGCCAAAGGCACACAGAACGCTTTTAATTCCCACCAAAAATGCTTCCTATTTTTCTACTTGCATTTTTTACGTGCTTTCGAACTGCTAGGTTGGCAGAAGCTGGGACAAGAAACAGGAGCTCACTCCGTTATGCGGCGCTAGGGATTCGAACTGCCGAACTTCTGACCTTCTGATCAACAAGCTCAGCGTCTTAGCCACTGAGCCACGCGTCCCAGTAAGGTTAGTTTCCCTCTAATATTGGATTCATATTCTGGAGCAATGTTTATCAACCTTGGCAACTTCAAGAGGTAGACTTCAACTCCCAGGATTCCCTAACCCACAGGTGTCAAACTCAATCACGTCACTTGATGTATTTTGACATATCATGACATTTTTTTGCCTTCCCAGAGCCAGGGTGGGTTTGGCCTGTGGGTGACGCATTCAGCCCATGGACCACCAGTTTGACAGGCCTGCCCTAACCAGTATTCCAGTTTGGGAATTCTGGAAGTCGGAGTCCATATAACCTAAAGTTAGCAGGACTGAAACAAAGTTATAAAGCAGGGGAGGGGAACAATGGCCCCTTTATGACTTCTCAAGTTCAATCCCCAGAATTCATGAGCCAGCCATGCTGGCTCAGGAATTCTGAGAGTTGAAGTCCTCAAATCATAAAGGGGTCATCATTTCTGACCTAGAGGATGAAGCAAAGATGGCAGCATCTCCCCAAGCTTGTCTGAACTTGCAAGCTAAGCAGGGTCAGCATTATTGAGCACTTGGTTTTGTGACCTGCCAGTGGAGCTGGCAGCAGAGTTGGACAGTGAGGAGGTTGGGGAGGAACAATGGCCAGTCGAAGGCTCGGATGAGGGCTCTGCGTCAGAGGCAGAGATGGGGCCAAGGCTGTCTGGCAGTTCTCAGCTGCCTTCGGAGCTAGACAGCAGTGAGGCAGAGGAACAGCTGGAGCCTGTTCCCAGTGTGCGCATGAGCAGAGCTGTCAGAAGAAAAGAACAGCTAAGAAATCGGGTTGATGGGAGTAAAGCCACAGGTGGACGGTGAATGGCCCCTCCCATATGAAATAAAAGAGGAGCGACTGGGAAGTGGGCTTTTGCAGGAAACAATTCATTCATTTCAGGAGTGTGAAGATCTGTCTGTGAATCTCAGGGACTCTGTGCCAAGTCTTTCCTTGCAAAGCACTGTGTTTGGAAAATATTTACATGGCAGCTTTCCAAGCTAGGTAAGGTCTGTGGTCATAACTTCACCTTTGAAAGACTGTTTGCCAGGCCTTTGCTGAATGTGAACGAGAGGAATTCACATTCGTTTAATAAAAGGGGTTTTGTCGGGACCAGGATCTGCTTCATGCTTTTGGGAAAGCCTAGGTCAGAACCCTTGGCACTTGGAGTCATCAAAGAAATATTAAGACCATAAACTAGAGAGGAAATCTGAAAAAAAAAACCACTAGAAGTGGCAAAACACTTCTGTGTTATTACCAAGAAAACTGCTTGGCCATAAAATCCTTAGGAATCAAAGTCTATTTATTTTTTAAACTTGTCAGTAAAAATTGTATTTCTGCAACCAGCCAGTATACAGTCTCCTCATCTATTAAAATGCACCACATGAAGTACAAACATCACTTTATAATGCCTTGGTAAGGCCACACTTAAGATTACTGCATTGAGTTTTGGTCACCACGGTGTAAAAAAGATGTGGAGACTCTAGAAAGAGTGCAGAGAAGAGCAGCAAAGATGATTAGGGGACTAAAACATATGAAGAATGGTTGCAGGAAATGGCTATGTCTAGTTTAATGAAAAGAAGGACTAGGGGAGACATGATAGCAGTGTTCCAATATCTCAAGGGTTGCCACAAAGAAGAGGGAGTCAAACTATTTTTCAAGGCACCCGAGGGTAGAACAAGAAGCAATGGGTGGAAACTAGTCAAGGGGAGAAGCAACTTAGAACTGAGCAGAAATTTCCTGACAGAACAATTAATCAGTGGAACAGAAGTTGCCTCCAGAAGTTGTCAATGCTCCAACACTGGAAGTTTTAAAGAAGATGTCAGACAACCATTTGTCTGAAGTGGTGTAGGGATTCCTGCCTAGGCAGTGGGTTGGACTAGAGGACCTCCAAGGTCCCTTCCAACTCTGTTATTCTATTCTACTCCTAATCCTTTGACGATGTTGGCTGAAGCTGATGTCAGTTGAAATATTTCACATCTGGAAGGCTCCAAGTGGCTAATCCCTCATCCAAGGACGCAATGCGCAATCCCACCCAGTGTCATGAGAACTTGACTATCCTGATGGCCTCAGGCGTTAACCCAAGCCTTTAGTCCTTTGGCCTCCTCCACAGTAGCCTCTTTGTTAAGACCCTCAGGTCTGAATTAATTGATTATTATGACAGTAGGTCTTGCCCTTGATTCTGGCTCGCTGCCTGGGCCAATTATCTCCAAAGGGCCCCTTCTAACAGAAGCTACTATTGTTCGGTATTGTGAATATTTTGTTCTAAATGAGGAACACCCACTCCAGGCTGAAATTTACTTCAGGTCAGATGGCAAAACAGTTCCAGTGGATTCCAGTAAAGCAAACAAAAAAGTTACATCCTATTGAGTCACAGCTTGGATGGAGACAAAAACCAGGAGGAGCATTTAAAAGAAAGGCAAACAATACTCCGTGTGTTCCTTGACCCCTGAGGCCAGAGGTGGGTTCCTACCAGTTCGCACCTATTCGGTAGAACCGGTTCGTCAAATCAACCGAACCAGTTAGAAGAGGTTCCACCAGTGGACCCAGAAAGCAGGCCACACCTACAGAAGAGGTTCCAAAAATTTTTAAAACCCACCACTGGTGGGTGTGTAATGTCCCGCAGTTATCTACGCATTAATAATGATCTAGTAATATTTCCTTATACATTTTAGGGACCTTTCCTTACATAATTGGTGTTTTCTTTCATACTTTTGGATTTCTAATTTCTGTTTCTGTTAGTTGGAAATTGCTAAAACCAATCCCACGTGAAAAAGTATTCAAAGCCTTCTTAATTTTAATTGTCAATTTATTTATTCCTGCACATTGTAATTTTATTCATTTACATATCTCTGTTTTTCCACTGTTGTGCAAACACAATTCCAGCAGCTGCTAACATGTGTAAAATTAAATATATTATACTCCCTTTCAAATAGCCAACAAAATTTTTCTGGTTTTAATTCCATATCTTGCTTTACGATTGCTTCTAACCACTAACGTCTGAATAGCTACTTGGACTGACCTAAGTACTAATTCATAATTTCATATCTGGTCCCATGGGCGGCAAGCCACTCCCATCCGGTCACATGGGCAGCAAGCCATTCCCATCCAGTCACATGGGTGGCAAGCCACTCCCACAAAGGAGGCCACACCCACAGAGTAGGTTCCAACAATTTTTGAAACCCATCACCACTGGATTCAACAACTGGGGGGTACTAAACAACTGCACACACACACACACACACAAACAGGTTGTAAAATTGGGTCATTGCTTGACATTTTCTCCTATGTCATCAACTGTTCATGATAATGTTTTGGTCGTAAAGTGTTTGATAAAATTTGCCAAATGTCAATACCACAGGAGCCATGGGTTCCACAATTAGAATTCATTCTGTGAGTTAGCCCATTTGTGGTAACGTGGCTACAAAATGGTTGCCCCGTGAGGTAATGTTTTGGCCAGTTAAAGGTCAAATGATAATGGAAGCTTTGGTAGGATATTACATAGGCTGTGTCCTAGTGGGTCATCATATCAGTAAGATATTCTTACCGAAACAGAAATTAAATGGCGGATGGGCAAAAAACAAAGACATAAACTGTGGGACTAGAAGCAACACCTCCCTCTTGAGTTTCCTTGTGGGAGTCTGGCAGGGAGCATTGAAAATCTTCCCTTCTCTTCTCTCTCTCTTCCCTTCCCTCCCTCCCCTCCCCTCCTCTTCCCTTCCTGTCTCCTCTCCATTCTCTCTTCCCTTTTCTTCGTTTTGTTTCACTTCCCCTTCCAGCAGGCAGGTAAGCAGCTGATGCTTCTGGGTGGCGGAGGGAATGAAGGATTGCAAGAGAGGCTGGGAAACTGTCACAGAATGTTGAAAATAAAGGTCACGTGACCATGGCAGCAGTACAGCAGCAGATGTAGCCAAAACTGCCACAATTTCCCCAAATTTCAATCCCTCAGGAAATCCAGGAGTTTAGATGCGTTCTGTGATTTGATTGACTTGAGGTAGACTGATTCGAAAATTGTTGCCCTGTGACGCACCATTTCTCATGACAACACGGCTTTTAGTAGGCTACAGCTATAGAGATAGAAATATATGTTTGAGGTTGATTTTATTAGTGGAACACTGTTAGGTAAGCTCCCCATTGGGAGAGCGAGTACGTTCAACAAAACATTGTGAGAGTTGTGTTGGAGAACACACAAACCAGCATACAAAGACACTGCAGTTTAAATAGGCTTTTACTTTTGTGGAAATAGAGGTATCAGAGTCCATCAAACAGTCCAAGTCATTCACAGATAAGACAGTCAGTCATCAATGTTGTTCATTTAAGGGATAATCCAAATAACATAGTCCAGTATCATATAATCAGTTCAGAACTCAAAGTTTGCTAGCAGTTGCAAAACTTACAATAGCTCACGGCACTTTCTAACAGCCAGCTTCCAAAACACTCAGATCAGATCAGCCCAGCATCTAACAAACAAAGAGCTAACAGTCATTCTGGCTCCCTCTTATGCTGATTGAGGAAAACAGCAACCAATCACATTTTACAGTATGATTTAAAGGAACAGGTATAGCATTGTTACATGATTTATATATTGCCAACCCAACCGTTAGATTATATTCCTAACAAACACTACAGCAAAATATCCTGATAAGTGAAAATGCAGGTGTTCTGATTACACCCATCTCTGGTGGAACTGGTTAATGGTCCTTCTCTAATCTGATAATCTCCAGATGTTGCAGCATACTTTCCATAATTTCCACTCAGCATGACCTCCAGTTACATACATCAGGACCAGGTATCACATTAGGGAAAGGCTGGGTTTGGAGATTACCATGCCACAATTGCTCTTAAAATAAATCCATCAATTTGTCCTCATAGATAATTGTGGGTCATGATCGTGGTTTTCTCACTAACCAGCACACTGAACTGACAGAGATTAAACCACAGTGAGACGTCAGTTTCAGGTGTTGAAGACAAAAAAGAATATTTCCAAAGGATCATCCTTCATACCCCCCTTAGGAATTTGGTGAAAGATAAATTCAGGCTTCTAGGAAACATCCCCACTAGGGAATGTCTTAACTCTTTGGCCCCCCCATTAAAGCTCATGCAGCGTTCCCTAACTGTGGTGCCTGGAGATTCTGAAGACTGCCGTCTAAAAAACATCTGGACGATGCCAAATCGGGAAACCAATGGAATAGGAAAGCCTATAGCATTACAGGGAGTGTCCAAAAAACATGCAATTGTGTTTTTTCCCCCAAGGAATCTTGGAAATAGTCTGTGGGAATTTACACTGAAAAAACAGACTTGGGAGTGTAGAAATTAGCACCCGCCCCTCTCCTAGAAGAGTGAAATATTTTGAGAAATATTAAAAAGGCAGAATATTATATCTTTCTGGGTGAGAAATGGAGAAACATGCTCTTGGAAAGCAGCCCCCACCTTCCTTAATAGCCCCCAGCACAGGGTGAAATGCTACTGGTTCGGACTGGTTCGCCTGAACCAGTAGTAAAAAATGCTACCGGTTCGCTCGATCAGGTAGTAAAAAAGTGCTGCTGGTTCGCTCGATCTGGTACTAAAAAAAATGCTACTGGTTCAGGCGAACCGGTATTTTTGACGATCAGATGTGATGCACAATTTAGATTAGCTAGAAAGCAGGAAATTCGATGATCCTAGATTAGCTAGAATCATCGAATTTCCTGCTTTCTAGCTAATCTAAATCACGTGGCACAGTGGATCCCCCCCCCCGGCTGTTCTACTTACCTTTGCAGACTCAGAAGCTCCTTTTTTAGCGCTGCGCGGGCATGCCTCAAACACACAAAGTGCTCATTAGTCAGCAGATTAGGTGGGCCATCCTATCTACAAAACAAAAGACCTTCAGATCCAGGGTGATGGTATTAAGACATGACCCTGCAGGATAGAATAGGATTAACCCACTAGCAGTACAGCACATAGCAGTACAGCGCATTCAGAGACTTCAGCTTATCCAGAATGCAGCCGTGCGAGCGATTGTGGGTACACCTCGGTACACCCACGTTACACCTATCCTCCACGAGCTGCACTGGTTGCCTGTTGGGCTCCGGATGCGCTTCAAGGTGCTAGTTGTTACTTTTAAAGCCCTACATGGTATCGGACCTGGGTACTTGAGAGACCGCCTCCTGCCATTTACCTCCCTACGACCAATTAGATCCCACAGATTAGGCCTCCTCTGAATAGCATCAGCTAGCCAATGTCGATTGTCGACCCCTCGGGGGAGGGCCTTCTCTGTGACTGCTCTGGCCCTCTGGAACGATCTCCCCGTGGAGATTCGGACCCTCACCACCATTCAGGCTTTCCGCAAAGCTACCAAGACCTGGCTGTTCCGGCAGGCCTGGGGCTGATGAGTTCCCAGCCCCACTTGAATTGTTGCGACTGTTGTGTTGGTTTTAATCTGTGTTTTTGTATTTATTTTGTCTTTGTTTGTTGTTGTATTCCCCTCCCCACCTTGTTTGTTAGCTGCCCTGAGTCCCTCAGGAATAGGGCGGCATACAAGTGTAATAAACATAACATAACACATAACATAGTCTCCTTAAGGACATTGCATCACTCTAAAACTTCAACCAAACCTGAGAGCCCAGACAACCGACCGAGCCAGCTATAACCCCTACAACAGCCAATAGAATACATGTTCTTCCACAGGAACAGGAAGTTCAAGTGCAAAGCCCAAGGGAAGGTATAAATACCCCTCATTCTCAACTCCACGTGGTCAGCTTCTCAGGACCTCAAACCCATGTGGCTCTGCTTCATCATCAAACCATCTTTCCAATCAGCCTCCATGCTTCCAGTCTTTCTCCCAGCTTGGAATTGAACCATATCAGAGATGGGTTGCTACTGGTTTGCACCGGTTTGGGCGAACCAGTAGTAGAAATTGCGACTGGGTCGCTGAACCGGTAGGGAAGGAAAGCTCGCCACACTCTCGAATTGGTTTCCTGGTCACTGCAGAATGGTTTTGCTTTGCCATTTTTAATGTTATGTGCATGCACAGACCTATTTACATGTAACTGTGCACGTGCACGGAGCGCACACAAATCGCACATGGAGCACACGCAAATCACGCGCAATGAACTGGCAGTAATGCTGGCAGAAACATACCCTGAACCAGATGGATATTTCTCCCAATAGGAGAAATGAGGAACATAGCTCATCTTCTACAAAAAAGGAGCCCCTCAAGTTTCCCATGTGGAATTTGACACCCAACTTCCTTCTCTGCTTAGGGGTTCAAGGTTTCTCCAGCTGCATTTCATCTCTTTCACTATCGGGCTTGTCCTTTTTAAATGCCCCCTGTGATACAGCAACTGATTGCAATGGAGCTCTGGAACAAAGCAGCCATTGTCTGCCTAACTACGTGATATCTTTGAGACGGAGCTCAAAGGAAAATCCTCAAGAGAGCAATTGTACCTTCTAAATCGGCCTTTCCCAACCGCAACCCTTTCGCAAGGGTTGGGCAAAAGTACACAGCACATTTGGGGAAACGAATATATATCTCCTCATCGGATGTCTGTGACTAGACGAGGTATGACCTTACTGTCCAAAGACACCCGAATGTTGATGGACAACAGAAGAAAATATTTGTAGCTCAAGGTTGGGCAGTTAAATCCTCCATGCTCTAACCAGAGCATACAAAACATTTGCCAGACCAATTCTCGAATACAGCTCATCTGTCTGGAACCCGCACTGCATATTGGATATTAATACAATCGAACGAGTCCAGAGATATTTCACAAGAAGAGTCCTCCACTCCTCTGCTCACAACAGAATCCCTTATGCCACCAGACATAGCATTTCGGACTTAGACAACTTAGAACTATGCCGTCTTCAGTCTGACCCAAGCGTAGTACATAAAATTATCTGCTACAACGTCCTACCTGTCAATGATTACTTCAGCTTCAATCACAACAACACATGAGCACACAATAGATACAAACTCAAGGTAAATCACTCCAAACTCGATTGCAGAAAGTACGACTTCAGCAACAGAGTGGTCAAGGCCTGGAATGCAATACCAGACTCTGTGGTTTCTTCCCCCCCCCCCAAATTTTAACCTTAGACTGTATACTGTCAACTTCATCCCATTCCTAAGAGATCTGTAAAGGGCGTGCATAAGCGCACTAGTGGGTTCCACCACAAAACCGCGCTCGACTAAACTGCGCCCGACTAAACCGCGTTGCTGACGTCATCAACAGGGCGACAACAGCGCGGAGACAGATGCACGCTGTAAACCTAAACCTAAAATTAATCCCTAAACCTAAACCTAACCCCCCTAAACCTAATCCTAAACCTAACCCTAAACCTAACCCTAAACCTAACCCTTAACCTAACCCTAAACCTAACCCTTAACCTAACCCTAAACCTAACCCTAACTCTAACCCTAACCCTAACCCTAAACTTAACCCTAAAGCTAACCCTAAAGCTAACCCTTACCTTAAGTTGAATCGGCTTGCTTTCAAAGCGCTCTTTAAAGCGCCCTTCTTTCTCCGCGCTGGCTGTTGTCGCCCTGTTGATGACGTCGGCGACGCAGTTTAATCGGGCGCAGCTTAGTTGAGCACGGTTTTGACGGGTCATGCACTAGCGTGCCTTCCATTCCTATCCTAATGTTCCCTTTTATTCATATCCATTTCATGTATTCAAATCATGTTGATACTTATATATGATATCAAATACATGCTTGATGAAATAAATAAATAAATAAGTTTCTTGCAGATGTTTTGTTACCCAACTAGGTAATGCAGACATCTCATTATCCAGCTAGGTAACATTATCAGTGCTAGAAGGGAGTAGTGTTTCTCAGTTTATCTACATGTAGTTTATCCAGTCATCATTGGCGGGAGTATTCCTGATGGTCCCTTGATTAGGCACAAGGAACCACAGCACACAAACACACACAATTTTTACAATGTGTTTTTCTCTTCAACGTTATTTTTTTCCTTTTGTTTTTTTTCTCTGTGATGATTGTTTTTTGGCTTGTTTTCATTTCATTGTATTTTGCCTTTTTGAACTTTTGTACTTGGCAATTATCTTCCTTTCTGTTTATAGATGAAAAGCAATATATTTTTAAACAAAAAGTGTAATTCAAGGCCATATGGCTTGTCAATATTTCAATAACACCCAAAGATGAAGCTGAATCATTTCTTTCTCCCAACATTATGTTATCACTATTAAATTTTTGGTTTGTTTAATAAATAGAGGGAAGATGTAATTTTTCATTATCAAAGGGGAAAAATTGATTTGTCTGTTTAAAGAGGAACTGAGGATATTCACAGAGAGAACTAAAAAAATCAAGTGGGAAGCTGTGATCACAAAATTAAAAGTATTTTTAATTTAAGCATTGCAGCCTTGTGGCTTATAAAATAAGAGCTTGGGCTTTGATAATGAAAATGCAAATGCCATCTATCCAGTGGTGGGATTCAATAATTTAACAACCGGTTCTCTGCCCTAATGACCATCTGGGTAGGTGGGGCTCGGCGATCATGTGACTGGGTGGGTGTGGCCAACTCAAGGTCACTCAGGTCGATGGGCCTTAGCTCTTATAATGTAATAAGGGTTAACCGGAGAGGCAGTTTCTGTAAGCAGGTCAATAAAGATGAGGCTAGAAACAACACCAGAATGTTTCCTTCCTGCCTTCCTTACAGGATTAGCCCTGTAAAGTGGGGAAAAAAATTAGATTCTTCCAACAACCGGTTCTCCAACTGCTTAGAAAGTTACCAACCGGTTCTCCTGAATAGGTGCAAACTGGCTGAATCCAAACACTGCATCTATCTACTGTATTTTTACTTTGACCTTTGTTTGTTTATTGATGGTTATTTATTAGATTTATATACTGCCCATCCTGTCTAGAAGTGAATCTAATATAATACAATTCTTAGCTGAAATCAGCAGAAGATATATTTGTATATGAAACAATGAATGGATATGGATTATCTAATGGATAAGCATCCTGCCATCGTCCAGGCACAGGGCCAGGACAGGGATGCCTCTTGTTGCCAGAGGACACCAGAGAACCAATTCTCTAAGGCCCAGGGTCAGGCAACAGTTTCCCCTCATCCCTGCCAGGGATGCTCTCTGGTGGCTTGGGCCAGGCCCGCACCTCCTATATCAGACAGTGAGGAGGAAACTTATCAAGGAGGGCACCACTCTAGAACAAAGGAGAAATTTCCTAACAGTGAGAACAACCAATCAGTAGATGCCTGCGGGTGCCCCATCACTGGAGGCTTTCAAGAAGAGATTGGAGAGCCATTTGTCTAAAATGATACAGGGTCTCCTGCTTGAAGAAGGATTTTGGACAAGATGAATTCCAAGGTCGATTCCAACTCTGTTATCCTATGAATAAACTTTTAGAATATCATGACTGGGAGAGACATGGTAACAAGGTCAGCCAATGAAAAGACTTAGCAAGTAAGTCAGCCAATGGGAGCTTAGACAAATCTGAGTCTGTGCTGAGAATCGAAACTGAAACTACTCTGTCTGTTCTGAACTCTGAGTTGAAACTGTTCTCTCTTGCTTGTGTTCTGCTTATAACTTCTACCACACTGAAAGAACCTACTATTGGTATTGTACATTATTCATCTGTTATTATGTATAAAAGGAACTCAATGAATCCAGCTGAATCAGTTATCTGTGGTGCTTTCTGGATTTGATTTTTCTGCAACAAACTCTGACATAAACCTATCAAGGAGAGATCCAATCTAGAAAGAAGGATAAATTTATTGGCAGTTACAACAATTAATCAGTGGAACAGCTTGTCTCCAGAAGATGTGGGCGCTCTATCACTGGAAGTTTTTTCAAGAAGAAAGTGGACAGCCATTTGACTGAAATATTATAGTGCCTCCTGTCGGAGGAGGGAATTGGACTAGAAGACCTCCAAGGTCCCTTCCAACTCTGTTATTTTGTTATTCCTGTCATCATATAGTCATTTAAGGGTCTATATAATGCTGTAAGAATATCTCCTATTTGTGGTCCTATGAGAAGAAATGAGAAGCTGAAGCATTTTGCTTCCGACAGCTTCTTGATTAACTTGATATTAGCTGATTGCTTTATGCATCTTGGAACTTCGATAGTTTAATTTCCCCAAGTGGTTCTGTACAGTTGTTTTTAAAGATTCCTGTTCTTTCATTTCTCAACAGTAGCGATTGTATTTCTCAATCACTTCTGGCACATTTTTTGTGATTGTCCTGAATTCATTGATTTAAACCCTTATCTACTTTTTTTTTAAAAGTTTTTTTTTATTTTTAATTTTCAAAACAAACACAACACATAAAATCTTCCTTTTTTTACATACTGTAGAAAGTGTATCAGTTGGTTACAAAAACTTTTGTGCACCCTCTTCCACAGTCATCAAGCATAATTTATATTAACTCAAGTATTTTAACTCAGATATTATACATGTTACCCTTATACCTCCATTTTCATTTGACTATAGTTGTTTAAATGTCCTTCATCATAGAGTATACGAAGGTTTAATACATAACCCACATACTGGCATTACATTTACTATTTCTAAAATCCTCCAATGACACTATCTACTTTTATTGGCCAGCAATAGAATCAGTGTTGGGTTCCTCCCGGTTCGGCTCGGTTCAGCCGAACCGGTTGTATTATGGCAGCTTGGATCACTGGAACCGGCAGTGACTTAGGCCTGCCATACCCCCTGAGCCAGTTCCCCGGTCTCTTCTGCTGTCACCGGCATGTTTCTGTGCATGCCGCAGAACAGTTTTCAGTCAACTGCCCATGCGCAGCATTGTGCAGTATGCGCAGGTGCGCAAAATGCTCTCTCAGCAAACTGATAGTAAACTGGTTAGGATCCCACTACTGAATAGAAGGGTGTTTTGAAATGTTCTTTCATCCATAAAGGTTGTTTTCTAAGACTGATCCAAAGACCCTACATTATTTAGAATAGACCTCAGTGAAAAAAGGCAACCTTCTTAACAGTTTTAAACTCACAGCTGGATATATTTTTTTTTTAAAAAGTCAAGATCGTATTAATTGCTTTCTTCTCCTTTTTTTTTTTTAAAGGCACTTCTTTGTAAACTTAAATTAAATTAATTAAATTGAAACAATAAAAAGTGTGTTGCCACAATGTAAAAAACGATGTTGAGACTCTAGGAAAGGGTGCAGAGAAGGTCAACAAAGATGATTAGGTGACTGGAGAATAAAATCCTTAGGAAGCAAAGGCTATTTACTTTTTAAAATTGTCAATAAAAAAGAAAGATGTATTTCTGCAACCAGACCGTATACAGTCCCCTCATCTATTAAAATGCACCACGTGAAGTGTTAATACCAATTTATAATGCCTTGTAAGGCCACACTTAGAATCCTGCATTCAGTTTTGGTTGCCACGATGTAGAAAAGATGTGGGAGACTCTAGAAAGAGTGCAGAGAAGAGCAACAAAGAGGATTAGGGGACTAGAGGCTAAAACATATGAAGGAACTGGGAATGTCTAGTTTGATGAAAAGAAGGACTAGGGAAGACATGATAGCAATGTTCCAATATCAGAGGCTGCCACAAAGATAATTAGGGGACTGGAGGCTAAAACATATGAAGAATGGTTGCTGGAATTGGGTGTGATTAGTCTAATGAAAGAAGGACTAGGGGAGACATGATAGCAGTGTTCCAATATCTCAGGGGCTGCCACAAAGAAGAGGGAGTCAAACTGTTCTCCAAAGCACCCGAGGGCAGGACAAGAAGCAATGGGTGGAAACTAATCAAGGAGAGAAGCAACTTAGAACTGAGGAGAAATTTCCTGACAGTTGAAACAATTAATCAGTAGAACAACTTGCCTCCAGAAGTTGTGAATGCTGGGTGTTTGAAAGAAGATGTTGGATAATCCATTTGTCTGAAATAGTGTAGGTTTTCCTGCCTAAGCAGGGGGTTGGACTAGAAGACCTCCAAGGTCCCTTCCAACTTTGCTCTTCTATATGACACCTACTTCATATTTTTGTGTTTTTGGATAAAGCCCATTTGCACTAATCTATTCATAGCTGATGATCTCAGAAGAAGCCTCCTCTCTTGTCTGATGGAAAAAACACAAATACTTCTCCTAATGTAATAGCTGCAGAAAAAATACATACTATATATACTTATCCCTGTTTAATCAGAGAGAAAAGTACTTCGGGCTTAATCAAAGGCCTTTAATGGCTTGTAAAGCTCTTAAGAGAGAAATGGAGCTGGGAACTTTGTGTACCTTAAAAATATCAATCTTTTGATCACACCTTTTGTCTCTGTGTATGTGTGTGCCATTGCATCAGGAGCTATACAAACTCATTTGTAACAAAGACTAAGATAAAGATAAAGGTTCCCCTCACACATATGTGCTGATTGTTCCTGACTCGAGGGGGCGGTGCTCATTTCCATTTCAAAGCCGAAGCGCCAGCGCTGTTCAAAGACGTCTCCGTGATCATGTGGCCGGCATGACTAAACGCCGAAGGCGCACTGAACACTGTATCTCCACCAAAGGTGGTTCCTATTTTTTCTCCTTGCATTTTTACCTGCTTTCAGACTGCTAGGTTGGCAGAAGCTGGCACAAGTAACGGGAGCTCACTCGTTATGCGGCGGGTTGGGATTTGAACCACCCGAACGCCGGACCTTTCTAACTGACAAGTTCAGCGTCTTCGTCACTGAGCCACCGTGTCCTTCATAACAAAGACTAGTTCAGGCTCGATCCAGAATCACTGGGAATGTATGCTCCAACTATTTTGGCCCCATTTTTTTTTTTTTGATCCGGGCAATCTGAACCACACAAAACTTATATCACAGGAAAGTGAAATGAGTAAATATTAAGATTCTGTGAACATAATACAGTTTGGAAATTTCCACAGCTGCTCCTGCTTCTGCTTCTGCTTCTGCTCCTGCTCCTGCTCCTCCTCCTCCTCCTCCTCCTCCTCCTCCTCCTCCTCCTCCTCCTCCTCTATCTGGCCTCAAGTATCAGAAGAAGAGAATATTTGTAGCTGAGGGTTGAACTGTGGGGTTCTGGTGCTCTCTGAACTCGATTGTCTTGTAGATATTTCAATACCAAACAAGGTAACATCATCTCTGCTAGTGACTGATGATGTTACTTAGTTCGGTAATGAAATGTCTGCAAGAAAAATAACCAAACTCAGAGAGCGCTAAAGATCCAATTATTAAACTATATAAGGCTCTCTCTGTAACCATCCTCCTCCTCCTCCTCCTCCTCCTCCTCCTCCTCCTCCTCCTCCACCACCACCACCCCTCCTCTAACACTGATGATGTTGCCTAGTTTGGGTAATAAAATGTAAAAGAAAACACCCAAGTTCACAGAGCACCAAGGACCCCACAGTTCTCCTCCTCCCACCCTCATCTTCCTCTTCCTCCCTCCTCCTCCTCCTCCTCCTCCTCCAATCCCACTCTCCCCTAACACTGATGACGTTACTAGTTTGGATAAAGAAAAAACCAAGCTCAGAGAGCCACAAGGACCCCACAATTCTCCACCCTCTTCTTCCTCCTCTTCTCCAATCCCACTCTCCCCTAACACTGATGACGTTACATAGTTTGGATAAAGAAAACAACCACGCTCAGAGAGCACCAAGGACCCCGCAGTTCTCCTCCTCCCACCCTCCTCCTCCTCCTCCTCCTCCTCCTCCTCCTCCTCCTCCTCCAATCCCACTCTCCCCTAACACTGATGACGTTACATAGTTTGGATAAAGAAAAACAACCAAGCTCAGAGAGCACCAAGGACCCCACAATTCTCCCACCCTCTTCTTCTCCTCTTCCTCCAATCCCACTCTCCCCTAACACTGATGACGTTACATAGTTTGGATAAAGAAAACAACCAAGCTCAGATGAGCACCAAGGACCCCACAGTTCTCCTCCTCCCACCCTCCTCCTCCTCCTCCTCCTCCTCCCTCCTCCTCCTCCAATCCCACTCTCCCCTAACACTGATGACGTTACATAGTTTGGATAAAGAAAACAACCAAGCTCAGAGAGCACCAAGGACCCCACAGTTCTCATCCTACTACTACTACTACTACTACTACTACTACTACTACTACTACTACTACTACTACTACTATCTTCTTCTGTGATTCAGCCCTACAGTCTTACAGGTTTAAGTAGCTGTAACTGTAGGGGCCCCATAGATCTGGGGAGTTTTCGTCTTGAATGGGGCAGCATTTCCCTATTCACAGCTAGTATGCAATCTGAGGTAATTCCTGCTCTGCAAACGTGTGGCAGCCGGGGCTGAAATAAATATGTTCCATGCAACACATGGAATGCATACATAGAAGGAGGACGTGAATCAGATAAACACGATCAGATAAAAAGGCCAGCCCCAATACCGAATCTTTGAAACTTCTGAAGATGTTTACTCTCACCTGAATATCTGGCTTGGCTGCTGAGGTATTTTGAAGTATTTACGGTTGAATGTACTTCTGCATTCTTTGAAGGAGCCCAGCCACCTATGTTGTAATGAATTTCTCTATGCATAAAGAATAAGCAAATCAGTCCATTTCAATTTCAGTCTGTGTTTTTTTTTCTTCTTCTTCTTCTTTATACATTAATTCAGGTCGTTTCTGCCTCAGTTGGCAAACTTGGAAGACTTTGCCGACTTTAATTTTATGCTGCTTACTTTTTTTCTAGTATATTTTGTGGGTGTCCCCCCTCCCTCCCTCCAATCCATTTTTTTGCGTTCAAATTTTCTTTTACATCCCTTCGACTCGAATACTTCTTGGGTCCCTTTTTCTGAGGGACAAAGTGTATCACGAAAAAAGATACATGTGTTTTTCTTTCAGCTAATAGTGGGGCCATCGGCCTCACTGAGCCAAATATGTTTCAATAGCCATAGCATTTAGACTTATATACCGCTTTACAGTTTTTTTACAGCCCTCTTTTTTCGCCAAAGAATTTATTTTTATTTTTTTATTCTCCTACATACCATTTTAAGTATACATTCACATGGTTATTCTTCTTCTTACATTTATCATTCTTATACATGTAGAGAACGGGTTGTTAAATTATTTGAATCCCACTACTGGTCATCTTACAATACAATGCAATGCAATGCAATGCAATGCAATGCAATGCAATGCAATGCAATGCAATGCAATGCAATGCAATGCAATACAATACAATACAATACAATACAATACAATACAATAGCAGAGTTGGAAGGGACCTTGGAGGTCTTCTAGTCCAACCCCCTGCCTAGGCAGGAAACCCTGTACCGTTTCAGACAAATGGCTCTCCAACATCTCCTTAAAGACTTCCAGTGTTGGGGCATTCACAACTTCTGGAGGCAACTTCCACTGATTAATTGTTTTAACTATCAGAAAATTTCTTCTTGGTTCTAGGTTGCTTCTCTCCTTGATTAGTTTCCACCCATTGCTTCTTGTTCTACCCTCAGGTGCCTTGGAGAATAGTTTGACTCCCTCCCTCTTGTATCCCATTCATGGAGAAGAGGAGCTGATGGTGACATGGACTATCAAATCAAATTAGGCCAGGTGTAAAAGGATTGCCGCTCCCTTCGGCCATCGTTGTATTCCTCCTATTTGTAATTTATTCACTGCCTGGTGTTGGGACATAATTCGTTCTGCAGCTCATTCGATAGAACATCACTGCAGTAAAAGAGTTCCTCACCTTTGTTATTTGCTCTGATATTTAGAAGGGCATTTCTGAGCCTTCCTGTCAGGATTTTATCGTCAACACAAGTTTACTGGTGTCTTATGATCTCTTGCTTCTGAAAGGTTTGGCATCGGCAATTTGAAATCTGTCAGGATTTTATAGTTGTGGGTAAGGTTACGGGAGGAGAAAAAAAAATCTAATGGGATTTAAAGAGACTTTATAATGGGTGACTTGACTTACGTATGTCTGGAGATTGTTCCCAAACGAGCCAGATTTCCTTGAGTCAAATTACTAAAATGGAGTCTGCGAGTAGAGGCCTGATAAAGCAAAACCAATAAACAAATAAACAAAACCTCATTTTTGGTGTTGTGTCAGGCCTGCAGCCATCTTTTCTTTTGAGTCTTTGGCCTGCCACACTTTCTATTATTCTGGAAGTTGAAATTCTCCCCCACCCTTTAATGGTGGATTATTTCATTGCTTGTTCAGACAAATGATTCTCCAATCTCTTCTTAAAAACTTCAAGTGTTGGAGCATCCACAACTTCTGTAGGTAAGTTGTTCCACTGTTCTAACTGTCAGGAAATTTCTCCTTGGTTCTAAGTTGCTTCTCTCCTTGATTACTTTCCATCTGTTGCTTCCTGTCCTGCCCTTGGGGGGGCTTTGGAGAATAGCTGGACTCCCTCTTCTTTGTGGCAACCCCTGGGAGACTGCTATCATGTTACCCCTTGTCCTTCTTTTCATCAGAGTAGACATATTCAATGGTGGGTTGCTAATCCCGTTCCAACCAGTTCGGTTGGAACGGGGCGGCGGCATCCTCGTGCACGCGTGCAGTTCACGCATGCATCTTAGTGCCTGCGCGATGCTCCAGCTGCTCACGGAGAATCACGCAGGTGCTGTATGTGCCATCCAGCTGCTCGCGGAGAATCGTGCAGGCACTGTATGTGCCATGCCCCTGCGTGGAAGCGCAGAAGCCTTCAAAGACTGGTAAGGAGCGCGGGCGGGTGGGTGGGCCCTTTGCCGTTCCCAGAAGTTACTTACTTCTGGGTTCGCCGACCAACCGGTTCGCGGGGACCGGCGCGAACCGGTTGAAACCCACCCCTGACCCTATTCCAGCAACCCTTCTTTATATGTTTTTATTGCCATGATTCACTTAACAACTGTGGGAAGAAAGGCCATAAAATGGAGCACAACTCAATGAAAAACTGTTTTGTTTAGCAACAAAAATGTTGGATTCAATTGTGGTGATAAGTCAAGGACTACCGGTACCATGTCTAGAGGAAAATAATCACATCGTGGACAAATAAAACCTGTTAAAATTATGGAAGACTTTGTCACCAGTCTCCTTGAGGCTTAATACACAGCAGGCTTGCATTGGTACCCCACTTAGCTAATGATACTGATTATGATTGCATGAAGCATGCAAATCTGCCCAGCCTTTGTGCAGCAAAGACATATGGCTTAATTAGAAGCTCGCTAGCACCTGAAAAATTTGGTGCCAGATTCATTGAGAAACTAATTGGAGTGGCCTCCTATCCTCCGAGCTCCACGCTGCGGGAGAATTTGCACAAAATGTTTTCGCTTAACGGCTTCTTGCTCCCACCTGGAAACTCCACAGCAGGTTCTGGCAAGGACCTGGCATCATTACTCAGAGCAGCATGGATCTGGAGAGAGTTTGAGGCCTGAACAGTTTGCTGGCAGAGTTTAAGGAAACGAGGGCGGGCCCATCATGGAAGAAGCCACGGGGTGTTCAGAGGAGCTGTAAATAACTCAGTGATGCCCAGATGCTAATAGTTATTTTATCTAGGCAGTGTTCTAACCCAGCCTTAGCAGAACCAATAAACAGACTGTTTCAGAGTATGTTCATAGACTGGAATAGACATGGTAACAGGTCAGCCAATGAGGACTGTCTGGATAGTGAAACATAGTACTTGTTTGTATGCGGCCATTAGAGACAGTTTGGAGTCTGGGCGTGGCTTATACTTGCTGCACTGTATATAAGAGTTGGTTAGGCCTCTGTTCTGACCCCTTCCTCCGTCCAGTAATGAAAGCCGAGACACACTTAATGAGAATGTTCTTTAATAGCAAGACCAAACTCTCGGTGGCTGAAAGCCAAGTAAACAAACAGATAAGGACCTTGGAAGCAAGTCCGACAAACCTTGGCAGCAATTCAGACAAACCTTGGCAGCAATCCAGCCTGCCAAGTTAGTTTCTCTTTAGTCAAAGCATTGACTTCTGCAAGAAGGGTGAGCCACAGGCAGTCTTTTTTATAGTCTGGAGAGGAGCCTAATGACCATCAGCTGAGTGTAATTACCTCCTGTAATTATGTAATTGTTTTTGACACTGAGTAGCTCTTCAATGGTGTGCATCCAGGAACAATTCACTGTTGGTTTCTGGGTCGCTCTCCCTTCTCTCCTCCCCACTGATCCAAGGCTCAGGCACCACCTGGTGGCCAACCAGTCTCTCTGCGACCTGCTCGGAGTCAGAACCCTGTCCAGGGTCCTCCACATCCTCCAGGGCCGACTCATAGGGCCCCTCGCTGTCGGAATCTGGTGGCAGCTCCAACAGCTCCTGCTGGGCCACAACAGGCTATAGGCCTCTGTGTATCTCTCTACTCTGTAATGACTTGTTTCTATGAATATTGCTTCTGTATTCCTTATTTTGTATGCTGAATTCTGCTGTTTGGTATTGTATTTAAAGAAGTTTCTTATATATAATTCAAATCCTGCTGAAGCTCATTTACTTGTGTGCTTGCTGGATGTTCTTATTTGGATATCACTTCTGGAATTTGTGCTTGTGAAGCAGAGGTGGGCTCTAACTGGTGTTACTGCCAGTTTGCTTCTGTGCATGCTTTGTGCATGCATGCTGCATGTGAGCTGCGTGCGCATGCGCAGTTTAATGGAAATTGTTCTGCGCATGGGCAAAACTAAAAAAAAATGGCGACAGTGATGACCGGGGAACCAGTTCCGGGGGTGGGGGGGTGGGGGGTGGCCAGCCTGGGGTATTGCCGGTTCTGCGACCCAGGCTGGCACACCACTATCAGTTCATCTGAACCAGGCCAAATCATCAGGAACCCACCTCTGTTGTGAAGGGGAAAAAATGAAACTTTGATGTTTGTTTTGTTGATTAGAAAGATTTGGTAGTATAGAAATGGCTCGTTCTATATTAATGTGTAAAATCAAAAAGTTGAGATTGTAGTGTGTTTATCTTGTACTGAGCTGGGTGGAGTTGGAAGTTAATGCCCACTTTTCTTTCTTTTTCTCTTCCCCCTTGTATTATAACCCCCTTTCCCCATTCCTTTTCCCTCCCTTATTTTTTTGTTTTCCTTTCTTTCTTTTTGTATTTTATATTTTAGCCTAGCATAGCACTTAGACTTATACACTGCTTCATAGTGCATTTACAGCCCTCTCTAAGTGGTTTACAGAGTCAGCCTCTTGCCCCCAACAATCTGGGTCCTCATTTTACCCACCTCAGAAAGATGGAAGGCTGAGTCAACCTTGAGTCGGTGAGATTTGATCTGCTGAACTGCAGCTGAAGTAGCCTGCAGTACTGCACTCGAACCACTGCACCAGATCGGCTTTATATACTAAA
The DNA here is from genome assembly GCF_009769535.1 of Thamnophis elegans. Classification (NCBI taxonomy): domain Eukaryota; kingdom Metazoa; phylum Chordata; class Lepidosauria; order Squamata; family Natricidae; genus Thamnophis; species Thamnophis elegans. The sequence goes on from NC_045548.1 coordinate 72,297,866, forward strand.
TAAAAATATATAACAAAATAAATATTTTATTAAAAGAAGCAGCAGGGTTACCTTCAGAGAACCAGCCTTCAGAGGAACACCAGCTATGAAGCAAAAACGAAGCACGTTCACTGAAGTACGCAGTGCTTACATTTCTGAACTTGTGCGATGATAATCTTATGCAATGCAAATAATCCCCCAAAAAACTTAACAGCATCAAAGGCAGAGAAAGGAGTTTTGATACCGTTGCGAGTATCACAAAGTAATTTGGCTATTGACATAATGCATCTTCTGGGAAGCCTACACAAAATGTCTTTAGTTCTAAGATGAACATACAGCAGGATCGAACTTCAGTTCACAGTTGAAGAAGGAAAGGGAAGCTAAACAAAATCCTCCAAGGGGAGGCAATTCAACCAGAATAAAATCCAGGCTAAGGGCTTGAAATTATTCCAGCAAGGATCTCAAATGTGCATATCAAGATGTTCATCAGCTGCTTGGAGAAATAGTTGCCCAGACAGCTCTATCAACACGAGCATCTTCTCATCCCAGAAGCTTCCCAGTGGATCATCCTACTTCCAGATGTTCTACAGAAGACCTTCAAGGAAAAAAAAATGTTTCTAGGTATTTTATGCCAAAGTGAAAATGCAGCATAATATAAATTGCCCAGAAATGTGTGGCTCATGGATCTCAGGGCTTTAAGAAAAACAATGCTTTACCTAAGAGAGATTTGCAGCTGGATCTTGTTCTGGCCTAGGCTTCCAGAGAAAGCATAATTCACAATCTTAGTGCCAAAAACCTTCTTTTATTTTTATAGCTGTAAATTATGGTCATTAACAGTCTTTAAGGCTCCACAAACACCCTGTCAAGGTTCTGATAGATGTCTGTTTGAGTTGTCACAGTCTTTCAGGAGGATGTTGATAAAAAACCACCTTATCTCCCTGGGGATGCTGCCAGAGACCTAATTGCCAAATGTAGAGCAAGGCCAAACTTAGCACAAACAGAACTTTTCAATGCTTGAACCGACTAGATGAACTAATTGCTTCCTGAAAAAGCTCACGTCCCGTTCGCTCCTCTTTTATGTCTTATGAGAGGGGTCAATCATCTCCAAGCCTTACTCCCAAGTCGATCCTGTTTTCTTAATTGTTCTTGCCTTCGGGCAGCTCTGGGCATGCACACCCTAGGAACAGGCTCCTGCTGTTCTTCTGCCTTGCTGATGTCAGACTCCAGAGGCTCCAGAGGCAGCAAATAACTACCAGATGGACTTGGTCCCCTCTCTGCCTCCAACACAGAGCCCTCGTCCAAGCCTTCCTCAGACTCCAGGACTGGCCCATCAGGGGTGGGTTTCTTGCCCCGTTCCAACCGGTTCGGTTGGAACGGGGCCAGCGGCGTCCTCGTGCATGCGTGCAGTGCACGCATGCGTACTAGCACCTGTGCGATGCTCCAGCTGCTCCTGGAGGATCGCGCAGGCGCTGTATGCGTTCTGCGCATGCGTGGAAGCACAGAACTCGTCAAAACCGGGTAAGAAACGCGGGCGGGCGGATCCTTCGGCGTTCCCGGAAGTTATTTACTTCCGGGTTCGCCGACCAACCGGTTCGCGGGGACCGCCGCGAACCGCCTGAAACCCACCCCTGTGGCCCATGTTCCTCCCCAACCGCCTCACTGTCCGAGTCTGCTGCCAGCTCTGCTGGCGGGCCACAACAGATCTCAAAAGAGAAAGGGCTAAATAGTCATTACAGTTAGTCCTTGACTTGTGACCACAATGGAGCCCAAACTCTCTTGTTGCTAAGTGAGACATTTGTTAAGTGAGTTTAGTTCTGTTTCACGACCTTCCTTGCCACACCGTTGTTGAGTGAATCAATGCCGTTGTTAAGTTAGCAACACGGTTGTTAAGCGAATCTGGCTTCCCTATTGACCTTGCTTATTATAAGGTCACAAAAGGGGATCACGTATCCCCATCAAAAATGTGAGTCAATTGCTAAGCAACTGAATTTTTATCATGTGGCCATGGGGATACTGCAATGATTGTAAGTGTGAAAAATGCTCATCAGTCACTTTTTCAGGGTGATTGTAACTTTGAATGGTTACTAAATGAACCGCGGCAAGTGGAAGACTACCCATACAAAGGAAAGAATTAGGGTGAACTCTCAGGATCCACTTGTGGATCAGGGTGATCCACTTGTGGATCAGGGTGATCCACTTCCAAGAGTGGATTAGCCATTCATTGATAATGATGTTATTCATTCAGTCATGTCCAGCTCTTGTAGCAATAGCACAATATACTACTTTACAGTGCTTTACAGTCCTCTCTAAGCGGTTTTTACAGAGTCAGCCTCTTGCCCCTAACAATTTGGGTTCTCATTTTACCCAACTTGGAAGGATGGAAGGCTGAGTCAACCTTGAACCTGGTGGGATTTTGAATTGTCAAATTGTAGGCAGCCAGCAGCCAGCAGAAACAGCCTGCAGTACTGCACTCTAACCACTGCACCATCAAGGCTCTAGACCAGTGTTTCTCAACCTTGGCAACTTGAAGATGTCCGGACTTCAACTCCCAGAATTCTGGGAGTTGAAGTCCGGACATCTTCAAGTTGCCAAGGTTGAGAAACACTGCTCTAGACATACCCAATTCCTGCAACCGTTCTTCAAATGTATAGACTCTAATCATTCTTTTTTTTATTGAATTTCTTTTAAAAAAGCTTTTACAAATATTTACCTCCCCTCCCCCCCTCCCCACCCAAACCCAACTCCCCCATCCCTCCCCCCGACTTCCCAGAAGAAATACAGGGTATAAATCTTTAACAAAGATGTTCTAAAAGAAACTTAAAGAAAGTTAGTATCATCTTTCATTTGAGCTTTAACTCCTCTTTTGTTAGGCTAACTCTAAACAGATTATATCATTCCTCGCTTTTTCAGTCATATCTGGAATTTCTTAGTCCCATATTTATTTTGAATATAATCAATCCATCTTCTCCACTCCGGTTTATATTTCTCATTTGAGTGATCCCTGAGTTATGCTGATATTTTAGCCATCTCTGCTAAGTTTGTAACTTTTAATGTCCATTCTTGAATAGTAGGCAAATCTTCCTTCTTCCAGTATTGCGCCACCAACAGTCTTGCTGCCGTTATTAAGTACAAAATCAAGTTAGTCTCTATAACAGTACAATCAGTAGTTATACCTAACAAGAATAACGGAGGGGTAAACCTTATCCTCTTTTTAGGAACATTTTGCATAATCCACCATATTTTTATCCAAAATGCTTTAACTTTTTTACAAGTCCGCCATATATGGTAATATGTAGCATCAACACAATCACATCTCCAGCATTTAGGTTGTAAATTCGGATACATGCAGGCCAGTTTTTTAGGATCTAAATGCCATCTATAAAACATCTTATAAAAGTTCTCTCTCAGATTTTGGGCTTGTGGATTCTAATCATTCTTGTTACTCTTGTTACATCTTTTTTTTTTAAATATTGTGGTGACCAGAACTGAATGCAGTATTCCAAGTGTGGTCTTACAAAGGCTTTATAAAAAGTCTAGGTACACCAGCCACGGGTGTGTGCAATGGAAGCGGGCGGTGTCCTTTAAAATGACTGTGGTCTTCAAGCTTGTACCGAGGGCATTGAATGCAACAAAAATGACTATATTCTCTTCATCTATTTTTCAGGTCACATTTCCCACCCTGTTGTTTTCCATAACCTTGTTCATGACCGTGACCCGTCAAAACCGCTCTTGACTAAGCCGCACCCGATTAAACCGCGTCGCTGACCTCATCAACAGGGCGACAACAGCGAGCGCGGAGAAAGAAGGGCGCTTTAAATAGCGCTTTGAAAGCAAGCCGATTCAACTTAAGGTAAGGGTTAGGTTTAGCGTTAGGTTTAGGGTTAGGTTTAGGGTTAGGTTTAGGGTTAGGTTAAGGGTTAGGGTTAGGGTTAGGGTTAGGTTAAGGGTTAGGGTTAGGGTTAGGGTTAGGGTTAGGGTTAGGGTTAGGGTTAGGGTTAGGGTTAGGGTTAGGGTTAGGGTTAGGGTTAGGGTTAGGTTAAGGGTTAGGATTAGGTTTAGGGTTAGGTTAAGGGTTAGGTTAAGGGTTAGGTTTAGGGTTAGGTTTAGGGTTAGGTTAAGGGTTAGGTTAAGGGTTAGGTTTAGGTTAGGTTTAGGATTAGGTTTAGGGGGGTTAGGTTTAGGTTTAGGGGTTAATTTTAGGTTTAGGGTTTACAGTGTGCTTCTGTCTCCGCGCTGTTGTCACCCTGTTGATGACGTCAGCTACGCGGTTTCGTCAAGCGTGGTTTTGTGGTGGAACCGTTCATGATACATGCAGCATATTTCTTTCCATTTTTCTCTCCTTACATGTAAAAGTTCATCCACTGTCATCCCAAAGACCACTACAGAGCAGCAGGCTATCCATCTGGGGGAGTTTTATGCGGCCTCATTAACACCGACAGCCAATATCACAGGTAGCCATTATACAGAGTCCTCATAGATCACGCAGGGCAATTCCATTAACCCGAGAGATAAAATAAAGCCCAGCTGCATTTGTATTTGTCAATAGATGCTCCATGGAATGGAACAAGACAGGCCAGGCCAGGCAATTGTTCACTGATGACTGCCTGTCTTCTTGAGACTTTATCTTGACTTTGCAAATGGTCCTGAGACAGCATGAATGGCTGTCCGTATTTCAGAGGCTCTGGGAAGACTGACAGTTCTATGGAACTCACTCAATGGGAGGGAAAAAAAGAACAATGATCAGATTGATGTGGTATCCATTTGATTTCCTTGTCAATAAAATGATCGGACATTGATGGGCATGGAGGTGATCTCATCCCTTAGTTGTTTTTGGCCTGTGGTCCTTTTGGCTTTTTGATTGTCCCTTCGGAATGGTATGTAGCAGTGGTGGGATTCAGCCAGTTCGCACCTATTCGGGAGAACCGGTTGGTAACTTTCTAAGTAGTTCGGAGAACCGGTTGTTGGAAGAAATCTCCTTTTGTTTCTTTCCACTTTGCAGGGCTAATCCTGTAAGGAAGGCAGGAAGGAAACGTTCTAGTGTTGTTTCTAGCCTAATCTTTATTGACCTGCTTACAGAAACTGCCTCTCCGGTTAACCCTTCTTACATTGTAACAGCTAAGGCAAAGCGCCCGTCGACTTGAGTGACCTTGAGTTGGCCATGCCCACCCAATCACATGACCCCTGAGCCCCACCTACCCAGATGGTCATTAGGACAGAGAACCGGTTGTTAAATTATTTGAATCCCACCACTGGTATGTAGGTGTAACGTAAACACCTCAATCAACACCTGGATAAGCAGAGATTAAACCCAAGTTGATACTAAACCAACAGTCAAGAAGTAAACAATAACTCAATGAAAGAACTACCAACTCAGACGAACAAGCAGTCAATAACAGTTAAATAAAGGATCACTCAGAACATTCCTTCCAGGGGTGAAATCCAGCAGGTTCTGGAGAACCGGTAGCGGAAATTTTGAGTAGTTCGGAGAACTGGCAAATGCCACCTCTGGCTGGCCCCAGAGTGGGGTGGGAATGGAGATTTTGCAGTATCCTTTCCCTGCCATGCCCATCAAGCCAGGCCCATCAAGCCACATCATGCCCCCCAAGCCATGCCTACAGGACCAGCAGTAAAAAAAAAATTGAATTTCACCACTGATTCTTTCCAATACTGACAGGAGAAGCCGAGAGTAAATCCCACTCACTTCTAGCACTGACGATGTTACCTAATTGGGTAATGAAATGTCTGCAAGAAAACTACCAAGTTCAGAGAGCACCAAGGACCCCAAGGTCATTTCTGAGCTACAAATATCCTCCTCTATTGAGGCTTCTGGATCCTGGGCTCTGGTTCAGTTAGGAACTCAGGACATTGCTTTGGAGTCGAAGTGGGTGGATAGTTGGAATAGTAACAGAAAAAGGTCCATTTCAGAGCTTTAAAATATGGTTCAGCGACAAATGCGCGCACGACAAAACCGCGCTGACAAAACTGCGCCGACAAAACCGCGATGCCGAAATCACGCCCACATAGGCATGCCAACAAAAGAGCACTGACAGAAGCGCGCCATCAACAAACAACGCGAAAACAACGTAAGAACCCTAACCCTAACCCTAACCCTTACCCTTACCCTTACCCTTACCCTAACCCTTACCCTTACCCTTACCCTAACACTTACCCTTACCCTAACCCTAACCCTAACCCTTACCCTTACCCTAACCCTTACCCTAACCCTTACCCTAACCCTTACCCTAACCCTTACCCTAACCCTAACCCTAACCCTTACCCTTACCCTTACCCTAACCCTTACCCTTACCCTTACCCTTACCCTAACACTAACCCTTACCCTAACCCTAATCCTAACCCTTACCCTTACCCTAACCCTTACCCTAACCCTTACCCTAACCCTTACCCTAACCCTTACCCTTACCCTAACCCTAACCCTAACCCTTACCCTTACCCTAACCCTAACCCTAACCCTTACCCTAACCCTTACCCTTACCCTAACCCTAACCCTTACCCTTACCCTAACCCTTACCCTTACCCTTACCCTTACCTTACCTTAACCCTAATCGCGCTTCTGTCAGTGCTCTTTTGTCGGCGTGCCTTTGTGGGCGCGCTGTCAATGTCGCAGTTTTATCACCGCAGTTTTGTCGGCGCGCTGTTGTCGGGTCACGTTAAAATATATTTAGGTTGTATAACCTACAGGCTTGAGGAAATTACCTCTTCTTTCATTTTCTACCTCAGGAAGGAAGTTTTTATAGATGTTGGTTGCCTTAAGCATTCAATTCAGAAATATTTTTCAAAACCACTGGAGGGCTAAACAAGAAACAATGGATGGAAACTAATGAAGGACAGAAGCAACCTGGAATTAAGGAGAAGCTTCCTAATAGTGAGGACAATTAAACAGTGGAACAGAAGTTGCCTCCAGAAGTTATGGTCCCTCATCACTGGGGGTCTTAAAGAAGAGACTGGATAGCCACTTGTCTGAAATGGTATAGGGTCTCCTGCTAGAGCAGGGGGTTGGACTAGAAGACCTTTAAGGTCCCTTCCAGCTCTATTCTATTCTAAATTTCTGCAGTCTCAGGGTGCAAATTACCCAGAGATGAGCTATGACACTGAAGCAATTTTGCCTCTGAGGTAAACTTCCTTTGTGGCCCTATATTTATCATACAAATAGCAGTCTGTTATACCGAACAGAATTTCTAGTCTTCAGTTTGTAATTTATTTTTTTTTAAAAAATTCATTTTAGTTCTGTGGAGCAGATCATTCCTAGCCTGAAAAACGCTTTTCTTGTGTAAGATCATCATAATTTATATAAGGGTAAATAGACGCAGCTCGTTTCCAATAGGATGGGCCATTAGAATTGACAAATTATCTCAGAGTACACAAGAATAATGATGTCATCAACAGAAGAGAATATTTGCAGCTCAGGATGATGTTTATTTGAGTTTGGCTGCCTTCTGAGCTCAGTTGTTTTCTTGCAGACATTTTATTACCCAACTAGATAACCTCAATCTGATGATGTTATCAAGTTGGGTAAAAAACACCCGAAAGAAAACCAAACTCAGAGACCACCCAGAACCTCACAGTAACCACAATGCCAAAATGTGCATCACAACACAAATCCTGACTATTTTGGTATGCCAGCACCAGCGCCGAGTATGTTAGTCATATAGTCTGCATTGTAACATCACAAGCATATTGTCAGGGCTCCAAGTAATGTACCCATAGTAAACAAAACTCTGAGGCAGGTAGATTCCTCAAAGAATAATTTTATTGGATGTGTCATATTGGCACAGGCTGGTGAAAACCGACTCTGATTATTTCTGTGGTTTTCACCTAATTAAAAGTTAACTTTTTTCACTTTATCAAAACAACTGTCCAGTTGTTAGGTGACTCCAGTCCCTTCCTTCCGAGCACCTGCAGGAATGTCCTTGGTTCCCAAGAGAAAGTATTTTGCTTTGGCTATAACACCCCAACTATCTCTATTCCCCCCCTCCCTGTCCCTCTTCTCCAGTGTGTCAGTGCTGAAGTCTCAAAATGGCCTCAGTCAAGCCAGCTCCAGGGTTGACCCATATATTCTCATCTGCCTGATTCTCACACTAGCACAGATAGCTGCATGAGAATATGGTTTTCATCTGGCTGGTGAAGCCAGTCAATATTTTTTTGCCCCTTGGTTGGTGCAGTAAGCCAACATTTCTTGATTCGAGCTATTGCTCTTCTGCTCCTGACCAGCTTGTAACCAAACTTAAGTATTTGTTGTCTTGGGGTATAGCCAATAATCTGTGCTGAGCATTTGAACACCAAAAAGTTACAAGGCCAAGAATCTTTATGTATAGTTGGCATGCTAACTGCATTGAACTGTTTGGAATCAGCGTTCCCTCTAATTTTTTTTCAATGTGCGCGGAAAAGTATAGTGTTTGAGCGGCACATTTTCATGCCTGAGCACCTGAATTTTTTTCACAGATGTTTGATTTATAGGATCTGAATTGGAATGGAGAAAAATGGTTTTGTGTGTGTGTGTGTGTGTGTGTGTGTGTGTGTGTTGTAGTCAGCTAGGGATCCGGTTAGGGAACTGCGCCTATTTAGAAAAGAAGGTAAATTATTGCAAACATGATCAGCCGAAGATAAGTATAGGGACAGGTTGGGCGGTAGAAAGAAAGTGATAAAAGAGTGGGAGAGAAGAAGAGAGGAAGAAAAAAGAGGGAATAGAGACAGAAAGAGACAAAGAGGAGAGAGAAGGGAAAAGGAGAGAGAAAGTGACAGAAGAATAGAAAAGGAGAAAGAGAAGAGAGACAAAGAGAAAGAGGATGAGAGAGACAGAGAGAGAAGAGAGGAAGAGGAAAGAGTAAGAGAGAACATCTCATTTCAACCCTGAGGTGCAAATATTCTCTTTGATTGGTAATTTTATTTGTCCATTTACTATCCAATACTCTCATTTCTCCTTAAGTTCATCAAGAATTCCCTTCTTTTTATTGAATTTATCACAATACCTTGAGAACAACTTTTTTAGCATAGCTTTACAGCTATTTAAAATATATAGTAATTTAGGTCAGGTTTTCAGAACATTAGTCTATTTATGTCATTAAGTGCAAAGAAAGAGAATTCAGAAAGTTGGTTTCCCTTTTTGTAATTGCCTATTGTCTGCTTAATTTTCTACCTACATTTTTGATAACTGATATTCACTGTTGACCCAAGAAGCCCATAGTGGAAAGAAACCCTCCCTATGAACTTTGTTGGGTTTCCATGGAATGAAGTTTGATCTTTTTCTCAACCATACAGTAGCATATCCTTTCTAAGGAGGATATAATCTGCCTCTCTTGTTTCTCATCTCACTTATAGCTGAATGATGGTCCTGTTTTAGGATGCACAGTGTGCAATAAGCAAGGTGATCTATCACCCATCCATCCATCATCTACGGTATCTATTCATCAATCTCTTCCTTAAAGATGGTTTTTGAATGTGAGAAAGAGCAATCAACTGAGAGAAAATGCAAGCATCTTCTTTGGTTCCTTCCAACTCACATTCAAGGTAAAGGAAAGAAAATCAACATTACTTCCCAACTCTTTGCTTCATAATAATAGTACAAGTCGTGATGTCTAGAGTAGTTGCAACCATTTATGAGATGTTTAGCTTATTTTGTCTCCCTGAGATAGAGAAGAAAGAGACTGTCCATAGATGGTCTGGATAAAAGACAGAAATCTAACACTGGCTTGGGTTTTGGAATGTAGTTCAGGAAAGTTTTCCATCCTCATGACAGATCCTATGATAAACCGTTGCCATAAGCAGGCGGACCAATTACATACCCAGAAAGAACTGTCTGAGAATGGATCTCCCTATTCTCATCATTTTATTTAAACTTTATTAAAAATTCTCTCTACAGAAATTGATGAGACAATCCTCCCTCCCTCCCTCCTTCCCTCCCTCCCTCCCTCCCTCCCTCCCTCCCTTCCTTCCTTCTCCATTACTTCCTCTCCATACTCCACATGTAGTTATCTTCATACCTGATGTAATATACTTAGTGCTGGAGAGGAAGAAACTGAATCAAATACACTGAAGAAAGGAAGCGAGAGGAAGAGAAAATGGAAAGAGAAAGGGAAGAGAAGAGGAAGGGGAAAGTGAAAAAGGAAGAGGAGGGAGAGGAGGAGGAGGAAAGGAAGGAATGAATGAAAGGAAGGAAGAAAGAAAGAAAGAAAGAGAGAGAGAGAGAGAAAGTAAGTAAGTAAATAAGTAAGTAAGTAATAAGTAAGTGGTGATATACAGAGAGTAGTAAGGTTCTCAAGTGACTTAAACTTAGACTTTGTTGTTGTTAGTTGCGAAGTCGTAACCAACCCCATGGACAACGTTCCTCCAGGCCTTCCTGTCCTCTACCATCTTCTGGAGTCCATTTAAGTTGATGCCTACTGCTTCAGTGACTCCATTCAACCACCTCATTCTCTGTCATCCCCTTCTTCTTTTGCCCTCCATCGTTCCCAGCATTAGGCTCTTCTCCACTGAATCCTTCCTTCTCATTAGGTGGCCAAAGTATTTGAAAACTTAGACTTAGAATAAATGTATTGTCACTTTGAATGTACACTAATCGGCATACAGTAAAATGAAATTTTGTTACATACAGCTCTCAAAAGATCTCCATTTCCAATAAGCACTACATAAATATGAGCAACAAACAAATAAACAAAAATTAGGCATATGACCACACACCCACATATATTATTATATGTCACAGAGAAACGACACAATCTCATTTGGATGTATACATGTACATTGCGAGAGAAAAGAATCTTGTGAATTTACCAGACCAATGGCCTAGGGAACAAAGCTGTTACAGAATCTGGTAGTCCCGCTAGAAATACTTGATAATATAACATGATCCTTCTCCCTTGAAATTTCCCTGTCCACCAAAACAGCAGAAAATGTTCAGAAACTGCCTCTGGGATCAAGTTAAGAATAGACAGAAATAAAGGATTCATTCACAGAATAGACATAAGAGGGGATTTTTCTACCCCAGGATGCAACGATGACCGTCAGCTTGGATGGCTTTAAAAGCTTCTGAACTTCTGAACTTCTGACCTGGGTACTTGAGAGACCGCCTGCTGCCAATTACCTCCAATAGACCGATTAGATCCCACAGATTAGGCCTCCTCCGAATTCCATCCACTGGCCAATGCCGATTGGCGACCACCCGGAGGAGGGCTGCTCCGACCCTCTGGAACGAGCTCCCCGTGGAGATTCGAACCCTCACCACCCTCCAGGCCTTCCGCAAAGCCCTTAAAACCTGGCTGTTCCGACAGGCCTGGGGCTAATGAGCTTTTGTCCCCTCTCGAATGGTATGATTGTTGTGTGCTTTTAAATTGTGGTACTGTTTTGTTTCGTGCTTTTTCCCCCTTTCCCTTATTTGTACCCCCCCTCCCTTGACTTGGATTGTGAGCCGCCCTGAGTCCCCTCCGGGGAAAAGGGCGGCATAGAAATAAAATAAATCAATCAATCAATCAACTGACATCATTCGAGGGTAGAGCTGGAAGGGCTCTTGAAAGCAGAATATCCCTAAGGGAGCTCTGTTGAAACATGCCAGGCAGAGGACATGGGGCCTTCTCCCAACACAGTCCGTTCCCTGACTGAGCAGTGCAAAATCTAAAATTTGTGGACCAATTCCATGTCGGCTTAGAACTTAGACTTAAAGGTAAAGGTTCCCCTCGCACATATGTGCTAATCATTCCCAGCTCTAAGGGGCAGTGCTCATCTCTGTTTCAAAGCCAAAGAGCCAGCGCTGTCTGAAGATGCCTCCGTGGTCATGTGGCCAGCATGATTAAATGCTGGCCACATGACGGAACGCTGTTACCTTCCCACCAAAGGTGGTTCCTACTTTTCTACTTGCATTTTTACATGCTTTCGAACTGCTAGGTGGGACAAGTAATGGGAGCTCACTCCATTATGTGGCACTAGGCATTCGAACGGCCGAAATGCCGGCGGTTCTGATCGACAAGCTCAGCGTCTTAGCCACTGAGCCACTGCGTCCCTAAACTTAGTCTTAGAATAACTTTATTGTCACTTTGAATGTATACTAATCGGCCTACATTAAAAGAAAATTTTGTTGCGTACTGCTCTCAAAGGGTGTCCATCTCCAATATTCACTACATAAACACATATACACTCAGGGGTTCCCAAAAGAAGAGGGGGTCAAGCTATTCTCCAAAGCACCTGAGGGCAAGACAAGAAGCAATGGGTGGAAACTAATCAAGGAGAGAAGCAACTTAGAACTAAGGAGAAATTTCCTGACAATTAGAACAATTAATCAGTGGAACAACTTGTCCCCAGAAGTTGTGAATGCCCCAACACTGGAAGTCTTTAAGAAGATGTTGGATAACCATTTGTCTGAAGTAGGGTTTCCTGCCTAAGCAGGGGGTTGGACTAGAAGACCTCCAAGGTCCCTTCCAACTCTGTTATTCTATTCTATTCTATTCTATTCTATTCTATTCTATAAGCTAAACTGAAATAGCAAAACAGCCTAAAATTGCAATGAGGGGAGTCGGCGCGCACTTACTATTTCTGTTTACAAGATGTGAGCTTCCTGCTTGTATTCTAAAAGCAGCAATGGGCTTGAACTATTGAGACTAAACAGCTGCTGGATTTTGGAAAGTTCCCATCAGAAAGACGCCTAGCAGATGGAAGGGTGTCCAGGGAAAATCCAACCATATATTTTTTAGCTCCAATCTGTTTCTCTACAATTCCCACCCATTCCTTCTACACTTGATGCACTGTCTTCATATTTTATTTTTCAAGGGGGTAGGTTGGGACATGTCAGGGACGTGCAGTCAGGGGAAACAGAGGAGGCAGGGCCTCACCACTGTCATCATGAAAAGAAAAAAACATTAAAAGGAAAAAGGCTGAGGTAGTTGCTGCCAGAGTCACAGCGGATGACTCTGCTTAGTGCTTAACTGTTTAAAAACCCTCTTAAAAAAGTGTCTTCTGCAGGAGGCAAGAGAACCACGTGCCTCATTTAGTCTATCTTTATGATCACTTGAGCAGAGTTAAGCAAGGGTTAAAAGCCGAAAAATTCCTTATGTAGATGAGGCACTTGGTTCTCTTGCCTCCTCCTGTAGAGGGCGTTTTTTAAGAGGCTTTTTTTAAACAGTTAAGCAGAGTCATCCATTGGAGACTCTGGCAACAGCTAACCCAGCCTGACCTCAGCAGCTCTTGCCTTTTTCCTTTTACATTTTTTACATTTTCATCATGACAGACAAGAGGAGAGTTGAAATCCTCTGTGAAACAGCTGGAAAAGGTATGTGGGTCGGAGGGAGGAATTCAAAATTATTGCAATTTGTAAGTAATTGTAATTTGTATTATTGTAAATAATTTGTTTGTGTGTGTGCGTTTGTTTCGTTACTTCACTCAAACAAACTCTCTTTCAATTTGAGAGACAGTTTGTTTGAGAAGAGAGGAAAGAGGGAGAGGCAGGGAGGGCAGCTTGTTTAAGATGAGAGGGGCAGCCCGCCAGCAAAGGCGGGTCTTTTACTCACCTCTGCTGGCGGGCTGGTGCTTTCTTTCTTTTGCCAGGCCATTCACACCCGCGTCCAGCCCACTGGAGCTCGCTGCGCCGGGGGAGGAATGGGCTGGGTGGGCTGGCTGGCTGGGGAGGGGGGATCATGGCCGCTCAGGTGGCCCCCGCCGCCGCCAGCAGCTTGAGTGACCCAGCTCTGTCTGAGCTGAAGAAATCGGAGGATTGTTCGTCGGAGGAGGTGGCGAGGCGGTGGAGCGTGGCGGCGGCGAGAAGCAGTCGGAAAGTGAAGGTCCGAACGTCGGGGCTTCACGGCTTCAGCGGGGCTTTTGGAAAGCCCCCCCACCAAAGCCCCGGTGCGAAGCCCTGCCACTGGCAGACACAGGGCAGCTTTTGCCCGCTTGCCTCACCAGTCATAAACCTTACCGCACATCACTGGGACATGTGTATGTCCAGTGGTGGATCCAAATAATTTAACAACTGGTTCTCTGCCCTAATGACTGGCTGGGTGGGTGTGGCCATGTTGGGCAGGGCTAGGGGGTGTGACAGGCAGCACTTGGCCTCCTGCACCCCCCTGGGAGCAAAATAGGTCATGGAGGGTGCTTCCCCCCCCCCCCACCATACCCTGTTTTGGGTCTAGTAGGTTTCCCTGTAGTCTTTATGGAGCAAAAATGGGCCATGGGGAAGGGCGGTGCACCACACATCCCCATACTCCATTTTGGGCCCAGTAAGTTTCCTGCACTTACCTGGGAGCCAAAACGGGGCATATGGGGACTCCTGTAAGGGGTGGGGCATGAAGGGGCATGGCCAGCCAGCAATTTAACAACCTGTTCACCTGAACCGGCTGACTTCCACCTCTAGTCCAGCCTATCAAAGAGAAGGATTAGGGGAGACACGATAACTGCCTTCTAGTACTTAAGGGGTTGTCCCAGAGAAGAGGGGATTGACTTATTCTCCAAAGCAGTAGAGGGCAGGGCAAGCAGTAAGCAGTGGAGTCTTGCTAAAGAGAGATCCAAGCTAAAAGTAAGGATTTCTTTTTTTGATTGTGAGAACAATTCATTAATGGAATAGCTTGCCTCCTGGAGTTACCGGTACTCCATCACTGGAAGTTTTCAAAATTAGACTGGATACTGAAAATTAGAGAGCTGTAAAAATATCTACAGACCCCTCACATCCTGGACATAAATTGTTTCAACTTCTGCCTTCAAAATGATGCTATAGGGCTCGGCACACCAGAACAACTAGACACAAGGACAGTTTTTCCCCGAATGACATCACTCTGCTAAACAACTAATTCCCACAACACTGTCAAACTATTAACTAAGACTGTATTACTATTATTCTTCTCTTCCTTGCTAGTATCTATCTCTCCCCACTTATGACTATAACCATGTTGCTTGTATCTTTCAATTGATATTGTTATATTTGTTTCCTAGTACGATTTGATAGCTTATTAGTAACCTTGACTATCACTAAGTGTTGTATCTTTTTATTCTTGATTAATGTACTTTTATTCTCATGTACACTGAGACCCTATGCACGAAAGACAAATTCCTTGTGTCTCCAATCACACTTGGCCAATGAAGAATTCTATTTCTATACTATTTGATTGGGATGGAATGAGGTTCCTACCTTGAACAGGGGGTTGGACTAGAAGACTTTTGAGGTCCCTTCCAGCCCTACGATTCTACGTTCTATAAAAAAGCAAGTGTGCTATTTCTTCATTGCCCTATTTTTAAAAGGTGCCTGGAATTATCAGGCAATCATTTCCTGAGGATGCTAATACATACATGGATCCCACAGTTTATCCATCAGGATTTACATCTGTAGGACGTTGAATGTTTGCAGATGATAATTATAATAACATCCCCCACTTGGCTACAAAATCTGCCTCTGGGGAGAACACGTAGGACAATCTTTTTTTTTTCATTTTTCCAGTAGTGGAATAATGTTTTCCTCACCAAGATGTAAATCACTTGGCTTCTATTATTGAAAGGGTTCTTTCAGATTTAAAAAAAAGGAAGAGATTTTTTTAAAAATCCCTTTTGGAAAAAGAAAAAAAAGAGCCAGCAGATGGTATTAATATAAAATAATGAATGCAGAATAACGAATGAAGAAATACAAAATGCAAAAACCAGAAGTACATCATAGTTATAGTCAGAGTAGGATGAAGCAATATGATGGATCTGGCTGATTAATGTGTCCTGGAATTGGAAAATGGACACAATGCAGGGATGAAATTCAGCAGGTTCTAACAGGTTCTGGAGAACTGATAGTGGAAATTTTGAGTAGTTCGGAGAACCGGCAAATGCCACCTCTGGCTGGCCCCAGAGTGGGGAGGGAATGGAGATTTTGCAGTATCCTTCCCCTGCCACGCCCACCAAGCAACACCATAGCAATAGCAATAGCAGTTAGACTTATATACCGCTTCATAGGGCTTTCAGCCCTCTCTAAGCGGTTTACAGAGTCAGCATATTGCCCCCACAGTCTGGGTCCTCATTTCACCCACCTCGGAAGGATGGAAGGCTGAGTCAACCTTGAGCCGGTGAGATTTGAACCGCTGAACTGCAGATAACAGTCAGCTGAAGTGGCCTGCAGTACTGCACCCTAACCACTGTGCCACCTCGGCTCTTCCTATTGCCTATCAAGCCACTCACACGCAACCAGTAGTTAAAAAAAAAATGAATTTCACCCACTGGCACAATGTGGAGTGTGTTGTTTGGCGCATCTGAAGAATTTTCTGTAGAAAATGTAGCTTCCAGTGATGAAGTTCCCACAACTTCCAAAGGCAACTTCCGTTCCTTTGGTTGATGGTTCTCACTGTCAGAAAGTTCCTCCTTATTTCTAGATTGAATCTCTCCTTGTTCAGTTTTCATCCATTCTTCCTTGTCTGGCCTTCGAGTGCTTTGGAAAATAGCTTGACCTCCTCATCTCTGTGGCAGCCCCTCAAATATTGGAACACTGCTATCATGTCTCCCCTGGTCCTTCTCTTCACTAGATTAGCCATACCCAGTTCCTGCAACTCTCCTCTTTATGTTTTAGCCTCCAGTCCCCTAATCATCTTGGTTGCTCTTTTGTGCATTTTTTTCTAGAGTCTGAACATCTTTTTTTATTGTGTGGTGACCAAAACTGGATGCAGTATTCTACGTGTGGCCTTACTAAGGCTTTATAGAGTGGTATTAGTCCCTCCCTTGATGTTGATTGTATCCCTTGATTATAAGGAGCTCAAGAAAGACTAATTAAAAGTTGTTTCCTGATCTAATCTTATGGGTTTCATATCCTGGGCATAATTGAAGTGGTCACATTGATGGATGGGTGCAATTTTTTTGACTTCAAAATAGGCATCAGGAAGAGGAGTTCTCCAACCTAGATTTGTTGGGCTACAAACCTTTAGAAAATCCGGTGTTATATGCAAACTCAAATAATAACAGAATAATAATAGAGTTGGAAGGGATCTTGGAGATCTTCTAGTCTACCCCTCTCTCAAGCAGGGGATGCTATACCAGGGGTGTTAAACTCAAGGCCCCGGCCCCAGATCCATGGGGTACTTAGATCTGGTCCAAGGAACTGCCCTGGAAGCAGCGAAGGACCGGTCCACGGTGCCTCTGCCAGCAAAAACGGAGGTTGTGAGGGCTGTATGTGGCCCTTCTGAGTTCCGTTTTCACTGGCAAAGGGTTGCAGGAGGCTGTTGCAACTGAAAACAGAGCTCAGGAGTCTGTTTTCACTGGAAGAGCACTCAGGCCACTACAGGCGCCCCCGACGCGAGTGACGTTTAGCTGGTATCACCACATGCTTCCATTACTTCTCCCACAGGAGCTTGCTTTAGTTTGTCAGCTCCCATGAACATCTTCCTTTTGTCTTAGAGCAAGCGAAATTATCCCAGAATGTCAGGCCTGAAAGGTCAGGTCTACACGGGAATGTTCAGTTAAATGGATTTATGGCTAAACAGCCTAAGCACAGTAATATTTCTCAACAAGCACTTGCTAGTTGACTGCGAGCACTTGCTTGGAGTTATCTCAGGGCCAATGGAATTCAACGGAGGTTGGACTTGTTCATTCACTTGTGGCTACTTAGGGATTCTAGGCTGATCCCTCTTTTCACTCCCACCCCCCAGGTTCTGCCACTCCTAGCCTGACACATACAAATGCAATGAAAGTTGGCCAATATGTTCCTATTGTTTGTGTAGGAGATTATGAAGAAATACCAGAGCTGTAGGCTAGACCAGAAGAAGGTAATTGCCAATTATTTTGTGGTGCTGCTAAGAACATGCCTAGAATTTGAACTTGATTCATAGAAGACGTCCAATAGAAGAGAATAGCTCACAGCTCAAGGTTGAATTAGGGAGTCCTACAGTGGCTTGCCCAGCCCATGTTGTGGGATTGTGATTTTCTCCTTGATATTTCTTTGATGAGGACATTGCTTTCTGCTTGATTGGTTGTCTGGTCAACTGGAACACATTCCCTCATCAGCCAACACCCAGGTAAGCAGGGATCAAGGTACCACCAAAGAGAAAACCACACCCTCACCAAAACTGGTGGGGCAAGCTACTATGAATAAACAGGGAGCAGCACAGTTCAATCTTGAACTACATGCATTCTCTTCTATTGGAAATTTTTTTAGCCTTCTACTGGAGGCTAAAACTTATGAAGAACGGTTGCAGGAACTGGGTATGTCTAGTTTAATGAAAAGAAGGACTAGGGGAGACATGAGAGCAGTGTTCCAATATCTCAGGGGTTGCCACAAAGAAGAGGGAGTCAAGCTATTCTCCAAAACACCTGAAGGTAGAATAAGAAGCAATGGGTGGAAACTAATCAAGGAGAGAAGCAATTTAGAACTAAAGAGAAATTTCCTGGCACTTAGATCAATTAATCAGTGGAGCAACTTGCCTCCAGAAGTTGTGAATGTTCCAACGTTGGAAGTTTTAAAGAAAATGTTGGATAACCATTTGTCTGAAGTGGTGTAGAGTTTCCTGCTTGACAGGGGGTTGGATTAGAAGACCTCCAAGGGCCCTTCCAACTCTGTTATTCTATTCTATTTTATGTCTTTGAATCAGGTCCAAATTCTGGTGATTCAATGAACATGTTCTTAGCCTGTTCTTTAAGACATACCTCCAAGATGAGTTTGTCACCTTGAAGCATGTTCGGTCCTGTAGGAACCTACCCAGGGCCATCTTAACAGCATTATGGGCCCCGGGCAAAGCAGTGTACTAGGGCCCCCATGGCAACTACTCACAGGAATAAAAATGTAAATGGTCGATAAAATTAAACATATATTTGCATGTTAGTATTAATTTTGCAGTAAAATGTAATAAATATGTTGCTGTATTTATATGATACAAGGTGCATTGAACGGCTAACATACACGATTAGTATGGGGCCCCTATGCTTGTGGGGCCCATGGGAAAATGCCCATCAGGCCCTTGTGTTAAGACAGTATTCTTTCACCCAGTTCATACACCACTCACATTCTCCGCTCCAGCACCGTCTCAGGCTGTCCCTGGCTTCATGGCAACTATGTTTGCTGCTGCTGCTGCTCATCTTCAGATGAGGGGTTTTTCCTAGTCAGGGAGAACAGATGCGGCTCTCCTCGACCTACTAAGCGGTCCCCCTTTATTTCACCACCCCTTCATGGTGGCTATGGCTCAAATTGAGCCATCCAACGAGGAGAGGTCAGAGCAGGGCCACAGAGCTCCCAGTCATCGCTTCAAAAGGTGCCAGAAGTGGCAGCATCTTTTCCCCCCAATTTCTCTTCCATTGAACATGATGGTCCTTTTTTTACTTCCAATGGATGCTATATATCCTGTGGATACTATATATCCATAAAGCTCCATAAAATGATATCTTCTAGATCAGGGTTTCCCAACCTTGGCAACTTGAAGATGTCCGGACTTCAACTCCCAGAATTCCCCAGCCAGCGAATGCTGGCTGGGGAATTCTGGGAGTTGAAGTCCAGACATCTTCAAGTTGCCAAGGTTGGGAAACCCTGTTCTAGATGAAGGTTTTTATCTGGAAGTGAAGACTTCCCTAATGTCAAGCACATGAAATCAGGAGTCCAGGCAGTTCCAATGAACATAGGTGTATTGTATGCTAATGCTCTCTACAAGAATATGAACTACTAACGATCAAAGCAAATTGGGGGTAGATAAGAATTGATGGAATTCAATGGAATGTAGACCTATTGTGAGCACAAAAGGGCCCAAGACTGATGATGTGCTTGACTCCTCCCCTAGGCTCTGCCTGGTCATCTCCTGCATCAATAATTCATACTTATCCCTTATTTCCCCTGGTATCCTCATATCTGGAAGAAAAATGGATGGTTGCTGTGAACTTCTGCTTATTTTACAAGCCCCTGGGGTTCATGATCATATCCAGGTTTTACTTCCAGTGGATACTATATATTTCCATAGCTGTGGTTTCTATTTGGATGGGAAAACTCCCTAATAATTCATGCTTATCTCTCACTCCCCATGGTATCCTCTTCTCTGAAGGAAAAATGGAGAGATGCTGTGAAGGCCTGATTATCTTAGAAACTGTTGAGTTTACAATCATGCAGCAGGGAGGATCATAAATTAGCAGAGCACAATCTGTAGGTATATAAGGCCCCAAATGTAAACCATAGTAACTTTAGATACTGTATAAGCAGTGGTGGGATTCAGCCAGTTCACACCTATTTGGGAGAACCAGTTGTTAACTTTCTAAGCAGTTTGGAGAACCGGTTGATGGAAGAAATCTCCTTTTGGTTTTGTCCCACTTTACAGGGCTAGTCCTATAAGGAAGGCAGGAAGGAAACATTCTAGTGTTGTTTCTAGCCTATTCCTTATTGCTCTGCTTACAGAAACTGCCTCTCCGGTTAACCCTTATTACATTGTTACAGCTAAGGTGAAGTGTCCATCGACCTGAGTGATGTTGAGTTGGCCATGCCCACCCAGTCACTTCACCACTAAGCCCCACCTACCTAGCAGGTCATTAGGGCAGAGAAACGGTTGTTAAATTGTTTTAATCCCACCGTGTATAAGCATCTACAGGGACTGTAAAAAAAATGTTGAAGTCACGGGGGAGGAGCCAATGTCGCTATGAGATGGTTGTGTGGTCTCAATGCTCTGAGACCACAGCCAATACTTTTGCCACTGCATGGTCCAAACAGACTTAAACCGTCCCGAAGAGACGGTGAACAGGAAGAATACGTCTTGCTGATCTCGGGGATATCGCAAAATCCTCGAAAGAAGCAAGAGAAGATCTTCAAGTCGGTGACAAAAAAATGTTGAAGTCACAGTGTCAACCAGAGAAGGAAATCCTGAAGTGATGGTCCTGATTTAACTAAATATAAATTTACAGGCTGTTTTGTGAAAAGGTGGTTTGATAGCTACCAAGGTTTTAAAATCCAGAATTGTTCCTGAATTCAAAGGACAATTGGGTTGGCAGTCCACTATTTCAAAAGAAGAATGATTGTGCTTTTTTGAAAGAATGCCTTCATTGATAAACTCATGGTTTTCAGTCTCCTTCTCATGTAAAATCGCAGCAGTTCTTGATCATAAGAGTAGTCACAAGTATTGTCAAGTATATCTTGTAAGCTTCTGGCGAATGATTCAGAATTTATCGGAGAACAAAATGAGTTTAAAGTGATTTTTCTCAACTGAACTCTGGAAGCAGGCCATGAACTCTTGGTATATTATGAAAGAAATTCTTGGAATTTGGCAATTATTGGCCTGTGTCCAAAAATAAAAGGAAACTAATTTGGGGAATAAAACATCCATGTGTGCTTCTGGGTGTCTTTCTGTCTGTCTGTCTGTCTGTCTGTCTGTCTGTCTGTCTGTCTGTCTGTCTCTCCATACATACATACATACCAGTGGTGGGTTGCAGGTGGTAGGCCATGGTACGGGCACACCGGTGCCTGCTGGCAGCACTGGGTACCATTCTGGAATGGTGCTCTGGAGGACCCACCCACCCGCTCTCATTCCTTACCTGTATTTGAAGGAAATTGGCTATCTGCGCATGTGTGTGCATAGTATGGCGCCTGCGCAATGCTCTGCCAAGCAGCTGTAGCATAGTAGAGGCATTGCATATAATATAATAAAAAATAATAATAAATGAAATGAAATTGCAGAGCGTCGCAGGAGGTAAGGATGTATGAGTGTGCTGTGCGCATTCATGTGGTGGCTGCCAAGCCCCGTTGCACCGTACTGGTTGCACCGGGATCCGGAACCCACCACTGATACATACATACATACATACGGTTGTCTCTCTCTCTGTGTGTGTGTGTGTTCCAGCATAACACTGGAATGCTTCAGATTGTGGGGGCGATATGCTGACTCTGTAAACCGCTTAGAGAGGGCTGAAAGCCCTATGAAGCGGTATATAAGTCTAACTGCTATTGCTATTGCTATTGCTATTGCTATTGCTATTGCTTCGAGCAATTTCAACCAAACTTGGTACACAGAGGACTTACTCTCTGTAAACAAATACTGTGGGGGGTAAGAGCCCCCTAGCACCCCTTGGGGTGTAGGTCCTGTTAAGATACAGCCTGTTGTGACTTAAAATGGTTTCTACTGTACTGCCTTAAAATGGCTTCTACTGTACAGCGCCGTGGAATTGCCATGGTAACACCTTCACAGTATTCCGAAATGGGGCTCCCTCTAGTAAGGGACATTATAAATTGAGGCAACATTCATGGAAGGAGGATTGGGATAAATAAATATCCAGGCAGCACCAGGTTATCAGCTGGTATAAATACAAATCTGGCCCTTTTCGTCAATTTTTTTTAAATTTTCGTTTTGAAGATGCCCAGGTCCTTGATGACTTTGGATCATTTAGAAATAAAGGAAAATTCAATGCCCATAAAATGAAGACCAGGGCCAACCAGAAAATCAAATATTAAGACATTTAATATTATTAAGTCTCTACACAACCACCTTATCCCAAGGCCAGGGAGAACAGGCAGGTTTTAGTCATTTTCTGGAACACATAGAGTCTGGGAGATTCACCAATGTCTGAGTTATGAATGTTGTTGAATTTGTAATTGTTGTTTTTTTATTTTTATATCCCCTCCCTTCCCTTTTTATTTGTAAGCCGCCCTGAGTCTTCCGAGAGTGGGCGGCATACAAACTAACTAACTAACTAACTAACTAACTAACTAACTAACTAACTCACTAACTCACTAACTCACTAACTCACTAACTCACTAACTCACTAACTCACTAACTCACTAACTCACTAACTCACTAACTAACTAACTAACTAAATAAATAAATAAATAAATAAATTGATCTCATCCTAGAGGGCAAATGCTGCAATCAGGTACAGGTACATCATCCAGGTCTTGCAAAGGATGTTTGATAAACAGGATTTGGAGGGCACTCACCTCACTTGATTGCACTGGATGATCGGAGACAACTGGAAATGGGCATCCCTCAGATAGCCAGCTCCATGAAGGGCTTTAAAGTTGATGACCAGCACTTGGATTACACCTGGAGACCATCTCGTAACCGATACTGCTTATGGATCAGTGAGGTCATATGAGCAGCGTATGCTGTTCCCATCCCTACCTAGGACAGCTAAAGCTTCCGGATGATCTTCAAGGGCAACCCCATGCAGAGCACATTTTTCTTCTTGTGCCATACCCATCATTGGATGCTGGTGGTCATGTTGGCCATCCTATTTTTATCAACAGCCGCACGGAAAAGTGCTGCTGGGTTTTGTCCAAGCCAATCCCTTAGATTTTGAAGCCATGATGCTCTTTTTCTGCCTGGACCTCGTTTGCCTTCAGTCTTTCCCTTGAGGATTACTGTATTTTTTGGAGTATAAGACACACTGGAGTATAAGATGCACTAAGGTTTTGAAGAGGCAAATTTTTTAAAAAAGGTTTTGCACTCTGCAACCCTCCAAAAATGCTCCCTTTTTCACGAAAACTGGCCCGTTCTTTCCAAAAAAAGAGGCATGAATAGCCTTTAGGGGGCATACAGAGTGCTTCTGGGGGTGCCCCCCCCAAATGAGCAAAAAAATGGCCCATTTTTTTTGCAAAAAAACAGGCCTGTTTTTTGCCCCAAAATGCATGCATAGCCTTTAGGAGGCTTATAGAGTACTACTGGGGGTTTGGGGGGCAAATCTGAACAAAAACCAGCCCGTTTTTCATCATTTCTGCCCTCCCCAGCCCTCAAGAGCTCTCTGAAAGCCTTCTACAGGCTCTGCCCAGCCACTTTGGTGAAGGGGGGGCGGGGCTTCAGCAGGAAAAAAAATGCTGTATTCAGTGTATAAGATGCACCCAGATTTTCAGCCTCTTTTTTGAGGGAAAAAGGTGCATCTTATACTCCAAAAAATATGATAAGTGAAGGATGGCATGTTTTTCTGGGTGTTGCATCACACTTGTCTGAAGTATTTTAATGGTTTTCTTGATTTCCCTTTGCTTTTTACCACCTCCACATTTCTGACTTTGTCAACCCAGCTTATACATAATAGCCACCCCGAAATCCACATCTCCAATGCTTCTAGTCTCTTTAAGTGGCTTTGTGTCAGATACCAACTCTCTACTCCATAAAAGCAGGATGTAAGAGAGTACATTACAGTAGTCAAACATGAGGTGGATATGCGAACTACATGAAGACTAAAGGGGAAAGTGTGCTTGTGTGTTTGTTTGAGGCATATTTATTTTATACTAGCTGATAAACTATCGTTGCCTGGGTATTTATTTATATTTATAGGGGAAAAATGTCTGGACCAAACGTTATTTCTAATGTTGGATTGTCTCCCTTACCAGAGGGAGCCCCCTAGTGGAGTACTGTGAAGCCATTACAATGCTAACTTCACTGTCCTGTACAGTAGAAGCCAATTTAAAACACAACAGGGTTTATTTTAACAGAACACCCGCCAAGGGGTGTTAGGGGTGTCTTACCCCCACAGTATTTTTTTTCAGAGAATCAGTCATCTGTGTACCAAGTTTGGTTGAAATTGCTTGAAGCGTTCCAGAGTATGTATGTATGTATGTATGTATGTGTGTGTGTGTGTGTGTGTGTGTGTGTATGTATATGTATATGTATATGTATATATATATATATATATATATAGATAGATAGATAGATAGATAGATAGATAGATAGATAGAGAGAGAGAGAGAGAGAGAGAGAGAGAGAGAGAGAGAGAGAGAGAGAGAGAGATTGTTAAGTTAGCAGATCTCACTCAGACCATAAAGAACTCAACAATTTGCAGCAAGGATATCTCAGCTTGAGAGACCGCCTCCTGCCAATTACCTCCTTGCGACCAATTAGATCGCACAGATTAGGCCTCCTCCGAGTTCCATCTGCCAGTCAGTGTCGACTGGCAACCACACGGAGGAGAGCCTTTTCAGTAGTAGCTCCGACCCTTTGGAACGATCTCCCCGTAGAGATTCGTACCCTCACCACCGTCCAGACCTTCCGCACAGCCCTTAAGACCTGGCTAGCCCGTCAGGCCTGGGGATAAAGATAATCTGTCCCCACCCGAATGATGAATGAATGTTGTTTACTATTTTACTTTTATGTATTGTTTTGTGTTTATTGTCTTGTACCCTCCCTTCCTTATTTTATGTAAGCCGCCCTGAGTCCCCTCAGGGAAAAGGGCGGCCTATAAATACTAATAAAATTAAAAAAAAATTAAAAATTAAAATTTAAAAAAAATAATAATTAAATTATTCCTTTAAAATGCAGAACCGCAATCACAATTTTTGTCCAGTTTCCAACCTTCCTTTTGGTAGGGAAGGTTGTAGAGAATGTGTTTGCACTGCAACTTCAGAGGACACTGATAAGCTGATTATCTAAAGCCTTTTCAGTTAGTGTTCAGGCCTTGGTATGGGGCTGAAACAATATTGATTGCAACTCTGGCAGGAGTGGGATGGGGGTAATGTATTCGACCTCTCAGAAGATTATAATCATATTAATCATGATATCCTTCTAGACTGGCTCCAAGAGTTTGGGTAGGCAGTGCAACCTAACATTTTAGTGTCCTTCATTGCACAAATGGAGGGCCAACGTGGCTTAGGGAGTAATGTGTTGGACTAGGGAGAGAAAGCCCCAGATTCTAGTCTATCTTTATTCAAGGATGACTTTGGGCTGGTCATTTTTCCCAGTCCAGTCTGTAACAGGACTTCTGCTTTAGGGACAAGTTGGAGAAGGGATCACTATAAAATCTGGGACACTAATCTAATAAGTAAAATGTCAACATCAGGAGTTTATTTTGTACCGGGGGTACAAATTTGGTTCCTAGTCAAAATTAAGGCCAAAAAGGAACCAAATGTGGTACTTAGGGGTAACATGCAGGTTGTCCTCCTTCTGTTCTGCCCCAGCCTTAGCAGAAGCAAGAAACAACTCCTTGTCACCAAAAAAACCCTCATTATTTACTAATTGCATTCACCCACCGAAAAGTCCTGGCAAGTGTCCTTCAAGGAGTCAACTGCAGTACAGACCTTATCAGTTCCTTGCGGTAATTGCAAGGCCATGAGCTACCAGACAGAAGGCTGCAAATTAAGTTTTGGCAAGGCGACTTTGTGATACAAAACACAATGAGCAAAACCTTCAGAAATACGAACTGTTGTCTCCTCTGACAACCACTCTCCTTTCCTTCTCTTTATTCTCCAGCCAGGGAGGGGCCATGCAGTGTCCATGTGTGCTTTGCTTCCTGAGTGGATTCCTTGTCTTCCGTTGTTCTCCTAACTGCTCTGCACATACGTGCATCTGGAAGAGTCCCCAGCTGTTCCTCCTTCTCGTTCATATCAGCCTCCAAAGGCAGCTGCCTCTCTGGTGGCTGGGAAGTGTCAGATGGGCCTGGCTCTATCTCTCCATCCAATGCAGAGCATCCATCAGATCCTTCCCCAGATTCTGGACCAAGTTCCTCCCCAAACTCCTCATTGTCTGAGTCTGGGCCACAGCACCTTCTTCCAGGATCAATTCCCATCATTGTTGATGGGAGGGGAGGACCAATCCCTGGTCCTTATTTTATGGAGTTCTGCAAGAGTCAGTACTGTCTCCCTTCCTGTTTAGAAACTACATAAAACCATTGAGTGAGATGACCTGAGAGTTTTGCGGGAAAGTATCATCTCCATGATGATCTGTTCCTAACCTAGCACTTCACGTTTTCTGATGATGAAGCCACTGACACTCTAACTGAGTAGATCCAGATTCTGCAAGATGACAGTAGTGAGTTAGAATTTTCCATAGATCTTTCCTATCATCTACTGGATTTTTGCAACCCAGGATGGCAGTAAGTTTATTGATATCTTCCCAAAAAAACTCCACACATCCAAGTATGTTGACTTTTAAGATCTTCCCAGAGTTGGACAAACTTATGGCCTCCTTCTTATGATGCACAATTAAGATTGTGGGGCAACTATAGGTTGTGGGGGTGAAGTGGTTAGAATGCAGTCCTACAGGCTACTTCTCTTGACTGCTGGTTGCCAACAGTTCGGCAGTTTGATTCTCACAGGCTCAAGGTTGATTCAACCTTCCATCTTCTGAGGTTGGTAAAATGAGGACCTAGATTGTTGGGGGCAATATGCTGACTCATCAAACTACTTAGAGAGGGCTATAAAGAACTGTGGTGGTATATAAGTCAAAGTGTTATTTCTATTGTATATGCAGCAAATAAAAAAGACGGGATATAAGTAGACTAAAAGAAAGACTCAATCAATATTTGAATTTACGAAGCATGGATTTACATGCACCTACCTACCTACGTATGGGATGTGCGGGCTTAGTGGCTAAGACACTGAGCTCGTTGATCAGAAAGGTGGCAGTTCAGTGGTTCGAATCTCTAGCGCCACGTAACAGAGTGAGTTTATATTACTTGTCCCAGCTCTACCAACCTAGCAGTTTGAAAGCACATAAAAATGCAAATAGAAAAATAGAGACCAGCTTTGGTGGTAAGGCAACAGTATGCAATGCACTTTTGGCATTGAGCCATGCCGGCCACATGACCATGGAGATGTCTTCGGACAGTGCTGGCTCTTCGGCTTTCAAACGGAGATGAGCACCGCCCCCTTGAGTTGGGAACAACTAGCACATATGTGTGAGGGGAACTTTTATCTTTTACTTACCTATGTATAAGGACCACCATTCTCTCATTTTTGCCCTAAACCTGCACACATTAATAAAGGAGTATATTTGTAGCTCAGGGTTGAAATGAGGGGTCCTCTCTGAGCTTGAGCATATCTATGGATATCTGTTGTGGCCCAGCAGGAGCCATTGGAGCTGCCACCAGACTCCGACAGCGAGGGGCCCCATGAGTCGGCTCTGGAGGATGTGGAGGACTCTGGACAGGGTTCCGACTCCAAGCAGGGCACAGAGAGGCTGGTTGGCCACCAGAAGGCGCCTGAGCCTTGGACCAGTGGGGAGGAGACAAGGGAGTGTGATCCGGACGTCATGCATTGGAGCAGTGGGGAGGAGCCAAGGGAGTTGTTCCTGGATGCCCGGCACCGAATAGGCGTAAGGAACAGTTACGCAGTTACAGGAGATAATTGTACTCAGCTGGTGGTAATTAGGCTCCTCTCAAGACTATAAAAGGAATGATTGTGCACACGCCCCTTTGCAGGAGTCAACGTATTCACTAAAGTTGGAGAACTTTCGTGGCTCGCTTGACAGGCTGGATTGCTGCCTAGGTTAGTCTGTGCTGGATTGCTGCCAACATCTTTTCTGTGCTGGCTCGGTGCCAAGGTCCTGTCTGTGCTGGCTCGCTGCCAAAGTCCTGTCTGTGTATTAATAAATCCTTGCAGTATCTTTATCTTGGAGTGCTTTGGTGTAGGACGAGGGGGGTCAGAACAGATATCTATGTCAAAACTGAACAGCTGTCTCTCAACAGAGGGGGAGGGTTAAGACATCATCTATCTCCAATCTACAACACAGTCCTTTCAAAAGTTCCAAGAAGGCCCCCCCCCATTTGCACCCCTCAGGTGACCTTAATGACTCACTAAAAGAATGAAAATGTCCATCTGTCTGCAAGGAGTATAAACCCTCTCATTCCTCACTATTCAGCCAGAGCTGAAGAAGCTTCTTGGATGAGAAGTAAAACCTCTTCAAAGAAAAAAGAGCCAAGGTGGCGCAGTGGTTAAATGCAGCACTGCAGGCTATTTCAGCTGACTGCAGTTCTGCAGTTCGGCTGTTCAAATCTCACCGGCTCAGGGTTGACTCAGCCTTCCATCCTTCTGAGGTGGGTAAAATGAGGACCCAGATTGTTGTTGGGGGCGATATGCTGACTCTGTAAACCGCTTAGAGAGGGCTGAAAGCCCTATGAAGCGGTATATAAGTCTAACTGCTAAAAAACAGAAAGTCCAGTTGCCTCTTGAAAAAAAAAGCACCTCTGGGATTCATCCGTGCTAGTCAATGACAGATGAAATAGTCAAGGCTCGTCATCACTACCATTGATAATGTTATCTAGTTTGGGTAATGAAATTCTGCAAGACAACAAACAAACTCAGAGAGGACCAAGGACCCCTCAAGCCCACATTTCCAGCACCTAACCTTTGCTTCTTGTTTTCAGCATCCTATTGCTTGTGCATTTCAACAGCCCTGGAAATCTATCCAGAGGTGATGCTAATTGGGGATGCAAATTGTTGCAGAGTCACCTTCTTGGATACAATTATAATCCTCTGTATGGCATTTGAGAATAATTGACTTCCACCCCGGGCTGAAACAAAAGGTTTTGCATTCATAGCTCATCGCTATCCCCACCTCAAGAGTTTGCTACATTTCTGAGAGCATCTTCTTTACTTATCATCCAAAATCGGAAGAAATGTGATTTGCAACTGAAACGTTTGCAGCAAAGCAGCTGCGTATACCCACACTCGTGGTAATGTCTTACGTTTTTGTATCTAGAAGAGAAATGAATAGTCAGTTTTGGTCTACATGAATGACTTATATGTGTGTTAAATTAAATGTTGTTGCAATGGTCTGTTTGATTTTTTTAAATAACGCCTTTTCATTTTCTCTCCTGCCCCACCCCCCCACCCCCAGCTAGCCACAGCAAAATAAGCAGATTGTAAGAACTATTTCCAAAATCAACACCACCAACCAACGATGGCAAAGTGTCCATGCGTTTGTGTTTATTAAGGTTTGTTTGTCTTTCTCATGTTTAAAATGGTATTTGTATATTTTATTTACTCTCTCACTTTTTGTATTATATTTTTACGAGGACCCGGATTGTTGGGGGCAATATGCTGACTCTGTAAACCGCTTAGAGAGGGCTGTGAAGCCCTTGCAAGTGGCGTATAAGTCTAAGTGCTATCGGTATCGCTATTGCTATTATTCTGTCCCTTATTGTGGCACGACAAAACCGCACTCGACTAAGCCGCGCCCGATTAAACCGCGTCGCTGATGTCATCAACAGGGCGACAACAGTGAGCGCGGAGAAAGAAGGGCGCTTTAAATAGCGCTTTGAAAGCAAGCCGATTCAACTTAAGGTAAGGGTTAGGTTTAGGGTTAGGTTTAGGTTTAGGGTTAGGTTAAGGGTTAGGGTTAGGTTTAGGGTTAGGTTAAGGGTTAAGATTAGGTTTAGGGTTAGGTTAAGGGTTAGGGTTAGGGTTAGGGTTAGGGTTAGGTTAAGGGTTAGGTTTAGGGTTAGGTTTAGGGTTAGGAATAGGTTTAGGGGGGTTAGGTTTAGGTTTAGGGGTTAATTTTAGGTTTAGGGTTTACAGCGTGCTTCTGTCTCCACGCTGTTGTCACACTGTTGATGACGTCAGCTACGCGGTTTAGTCGAGTGCGGTTTAGTCGAACGTGGTTTTGTGGTGGAACCGTCCCTTATTACTTTTGGTGCACCACTTTTGAAATGCTTTATAAAACTGTCCCCTAGAGTCGGGAATGACTAGCACATATGTCCGAGGGGAACATTTACCTTTAGTTTTAGGTCTATTTTATTTTCTGCAAGTGTGATGACACTTGCAGAAATTATTATTTTTTAGTTTTTATATAAATACATTTTTATTATGACCAAGGTTCCCTTGACCGCGACTTGGAAATGCCACCAATAATCTTATTTGGATTCCATAACCTTATATGTCGATGAAAGTCTAGTCTACAGCTCACCACATTATTTTTATTTGACTGATTGGTTTTATTTTATTAATCACATTTTCATGCCCCCTGACTCTAGGTATTCATGTTATGCAGGGGTGGGTTTCTCGCCCCGTTCCAACTGGTTCGGTTGGAACGGGGCCGGCGGCGTCCTCGTGCACGCGTGCGGTGCACGCATGCGCACTAGCATTTGCGTGATGCTCCAGCTGCTCCTGGACAATCACGCAGGCGCTGTATGCGTCCTGCGCATGCGTGGAAGCGCAGAACTCGTCAAAACCGGGTAAGGACCGCGGGCGGGCAGGCGCGCCCTTCGCCGTTCCCGGAAGTTACTTACTTCCGGGTTCAGCGACCAACCGGTTCGCAGGGACCGCCGCGAACCGGTTGAAACCCACCCCTGATGTTATGTCTTCCCGAGAAATAACGGATGCTGAGGTCTCAACACTACTTGTCCATTAAATCACCAGCCAGCCAGTTATCGTTGTTCTTAGAACAATCTCAGGATAAAACCTAAAAAGGCGAAAAATATTAATAGAGCAATGTGAATCAATCTAATGAAAAGTTAACCAAATGACTGGTTGGAAGAGTTTGAACGTTGCAGCCAGGAATCTGCTTGCTAAAGACTCATTATGGACGATTAACCCAATAATAAATCTCCATTATCAAGATGGCTTTAATAAGACAGCGTTATGGAACCATTATAGTCTAATGTGTATATGCTCTGCATTTCCCTGTGTTACTCAGGATTTTATTTCCTTTTTCTTCCCCCTGTGAGGTTCATTTCAAAAACCAGAAAATTTAATGCTGATGCAAATGTCCACATGGAAACTAAGGAGATTGCTTGGCTGTATTGTTCTCAAAGTAGGCATTTAGGAACACCTCCAGCTCATGAGAGGCCAATCAGATGAAGGAAGGAAGCTTAAAGTTTCTCCATAACTTGTGGGTAAAAGGTAACGGTTCCCCTCGCACATATGTGCTAGTCATTCCAGACTCAAAGGGGCGGTGCTCTTCTCCGTTTCAAAGCTGAAGAGCCAGCGCAGTCCAAAGACGTCTCCGTGGTCATGTGGCCGGCATGACTAAATACCAAAGGTGCATGGAACGCTGTTACTTTCCCACCGGAGGTGGTTCCTATTTTTCTACATGCGTTTTTTATGTGCTTTCAAACTGCTAGGTTGGCAGAAGCTGGGACAAGCTCACTCCATTACGCAGCGCTAGGCATTCGAACCACTGAACTGCCAACCTTTTTGATTGACAAGTTCAGTGTCTTAGCCACTGAGCCACCACGTCCCTTAACCTGTGGGTGCAACTCTGTAAAATAGGCCGGTAATTTTGAATTATAATTTTGTTATCAGCCATTCAGCCTGTACAGTGTCAGAACAGAACAGAATAACCGAATAACAGAGTTGGAAGGGATCTTGGAGGTCTTCTAGTCCAATCCACTGCTCAAGCAGGAAACCCTATATCAGGGCTGTCAAACATTCTCTATGTATTTCCCTACTATTTTTGTCTAGCATTGCAATCCTCTTTGCAAACGCTTCCCCCAAATTTATCCTGTTTTCAACACTTTTCTGTAACTCGCACATTTCAGTGTGCATTTTTTTAAATTAGAGCATTGCACCACAAAAATTGGAAAAAATATATATCATTTAATTGACGGTCTGGGATTTGTGAATTCAAGCTAATCAGGAAACGCAGCCCGGCTAACATTTGGCCTAGGATTTAAGTGTCAGGGTTCCAAGTAATAAATCCATAGCAATCAAGGCTCCAAGGTTTGTAGATTCCTCAAAGAATACTTTTATTGGAATTATCATATTGGCACATATCTGGTGAAAGCTGATTCTGAAGTCTCCAGCGGTTTTTGCCTAATTAAAAGTACCATATTTTTCAGAGTATAAGACACACCTTTTTCCCCCCTAAAAGAGGGTGAAAATTTGAGTGCATCTTATACACTGAATGTAGCCCACCGCCCCCGATCCTTTGGCCTCTGCCTCCCAGCAATTTACCTCTTTTCAGCAAATGGGGCTTGCAGGCTTCAATAAGCCTTAGCCATCCCTGCAGCCTGTAACAGCTGATGATCTGAGAAACTGAAAGTGAAACTTGATGTTTGCTCCACATGGCAAATTAGCAATAGCAATAGCAGTTAGATTTATATACCTCTTCATAGGGCTTTCAGCCCGCTCTAAGCGGTTTACAGAGTCAGCATATCGCCCCCACAGTCTGGGTCCTCATTTCACCCACCTCAGAAGGATGGAAGGCTGAGTCAACCTTGAGCCGGTGAGATTTGAACCGCTGAACTGCAGCTAACAATCAGCTGAAGTGGCTGAAGTACTGCACTCTAACCACTGTGCCACCTCGGCTCTATTGCTGGGAGGCAGATTTTTTTTTTCTTGTGCTAATCTGGCTGTTTGATGCAAGGAGGTAAGTCAACAACTATAAATGCCTATAGAATGTTCAATTTATGAGACGTATTTTTTAAAGACTGCTTTATTATTATTCTAGACAACTTAACAAAATGAAGAAGCTTTTTAAAATAAATGCTTGCTCTGAAGAGGCCCCGTCCTATTGTTTTTAAAAGTGTTATTCTTTTAAATAGCAGAGAATAGCAATACTTCCAGAAAGCACATCAATTTTAACAGCATCTGTATAGTCTGAAATATATCACTACAAACAGTGTATATTTTCTATACTGTTTGTTGCAAGGAGGCAAATTGCTGAGAGGCAGAAGTAGATATTTCGCCCTTGTTTTCCTCCCCAAAATCTAGGTGCGTCTTATACTTTGGAGCATCTCATACTCCAAAAAATATGGTAAAAGCTTTTCTACTTTCTCAAAACAATCACTCCCATGGTCCAAACACAGTATGGGGCAGGCAGCCAGGTAGCATCACTCCACCTTTTTCTAGCCAGGTGTCAGAATGTCCTTGGTTCCCAAGAGAAAACATATTGTTTTGGCTACAGGTCCCCCTCTATCTCATTTCCCTCCTCTCTACCTCTCAGCTTCAGTGTGGCTTTAAGGTCAGAGGGGTTATTCAGCAGGTTCTGACCAATTCTGGAGAACCGGTAGCAGAAATTTTGAGTAGTTTGGAGAACTGGTAAATACCACCACTGACGGGCCTCACCCCCATCTGCCTCCTGAGTCCCAGCTGATTGGGAGGGAATGGGGATTTTGCAGTATCCTTTCCCTGGAGTGGGGAGGGAATGGAGATTTTACAGTAGCCTTCTCCTGCCATGCCCACCAAGCCATGCCACACCCATTAAGCCATGCCCATAGAACCAATAGTAAAAACTTTTGAATCCCACCACTGTTTAAGGTGTGTGTACTTCAATTCCCAGAATTCTCCAGCCAGCCATGGCTGTGAGGATGTGTTCCCTATGCTGGCTGGGAGATTTTGGGAGTTGGTCCACGTATCTTAAAGTTGCCAAGATTGAAAACACTGCTATTGTGCTAGAATTGCTGTGTGTGAATGACTTTTGCTAACAATTAAACATCCTAGAAACAAAACCAGCCACCCTTGTAGAAGTCGGATCTTGGTGGTAGGAAAGAATTAGTAAGTGTGCAGGATACGTTAATTGATGATTGAAGAGGAAGCAAGCCAAAACCTAACCGATTCTTGAAGACAAGCGAGCCAAAATTTCTCCTGCCTGCAATGGATCTTTAAGCTTTAGCATAACAGCAAGAAAGCAGTTGAAAAAGAACAGGCAGCAGGTATTTAATTGGTTGTGATAACACAAGATGCATCAAACAAGGTTAACAAATGACCATAGCTGCATTTATAGTCCATTAGCCAATAACCCGGTGTTGCCCTGGTATTTATTTGTAGGAAAGAAATGTCTGAACCAAAAGTAATTTCCAATGTTGGATTTTCCCCCTTACCAGAAGGAGCCCTCTTGTGGGTGTACTGTGAAGCCTGCAATAGCAACTTCTCCCTGAGCCCCAATTTCGGCGACAATTACATTAGTTAAAAACGTGTGGCCCCAAAAGTATAATTTCTAATGTTGGATTTTCCCCCTTACCAGAGGGAGCCCTCTTGTGGAGTACTGGGAAGCCGTTACCACTGCACTGTACAGTAGAATCCATTTTAAGACACAACAGGCTGTATCTTAACAGAACACACACACCGAGGGGTGTTAGGGGTGTCTTACCCCACACAGTAAGTCATTACTGTAAGAGATCCGGACCTTACCCACTCTCATGGCCTTCAGGAAAGCTGTTAGAACCTAGCTATTCTGGCAGGTCTTCGGCTGTTGACCTCACTGTTGAGGTCCAGCCCCGATTAGATGGAATGCATGTGTTGTGATTTTAAATCTGTCTTTCTTTTTTATTATTTTTCTCTTCCTTCTTTTGTAAGCCGCCCAGAGTCCTTCGGGATTGGGCGGCATAGAAATCCTATTAATAAATAAATAATAAATAAATAAGTGAGGGCAATCAATTCCATTGTGGCCATTCCCCTTTTGTTATGGGGCCAGATTTCTGACCAAATCCATCCAATGAGCCCGTAGTGTTAATGAGGCTGTAAATGCAAACAACTAAGATTTTATTTAAACGAACTACGTCCTGAGAAAAGAGATTATAGCCAGATCTATTTGGAAAACATGGTGTGGTCATTGATGAAACACAGACAACCAACTAGCTCCATTAGAAACCCTCTGGGAACACAGCAGACATATCTGACACAGAGATCATATCCGGGAATTGGTTCACGTCCATAAAATCTGAACTGCAGTCTGGTTCTTTCATTAGTTTGTCATTTTTCATTTTTTTTTTTTTAAAAAAAAACTTCTATGTGGCTTTACTCTGGAGCAGTGTTTCTCAACCTTGGCAACTTGAAGATGTCCGAACTTCAACTCCCAGAATTCCCCAGCCAGCGAATGCTGGCTGGGGAATTCTGGGAGTTGAAGTCCGGACATCTTCAAGTTGCCAAGGTTGAGAAACACTGCTCTGGAGCATTCGGAAGTTGGATGCTATATTCTGATGTTACTTCTCTTTGTTTAGTTTCTGTCCTGTGCTGGCTCGTCGATACAGGCATCCCACAAGTATTCAACCGGTTCGGATTGGTTCAACCCGAACCAGTAGTGGAAATCGCACCCACCTATCCCAGCTCTAGGCTGTCCCATTTAGGCACGTTTCCAATCTGTGCTCAGGCGTGCAAGCCGCGCTTGTGATCAAAGCACAGGCATGGAAGGCCGAGGCACGCACGCTCACATTTGTGAACCGGTAGGGAAAGTAAGTGAATGCCACCCCTGGCCACAAGTGATCTGTGATAGCCATATTGTAAAATTCTCTGTGGAGCGACGGGAATGAATAACAGATGTAACAGCAACTGAACCATGGCAAGACAGGATGGGTTTGGTTTGGAGATCCTCTAGTTCTGGGACTGTGCCATCTTTGGTTCTGGATGGGGGTACTGTCAGGTTTCCGAAAGATGCCCTAATTGATTCACGAGCAGTCAAATTTCAAAAGAAAACCAGTCATTTATTAGGAGCACTATTATGGCAATAACCAATTGCAGTCAGATCAAAGCCTCATTTGAATTATTGCTGGACTTTACCCCTATTCCTTCCCTTCCCTCAGTCTGTATCATAAATCACATTCCCCAATGAGGTGCACGGCTCACACAAGCCTGCTGCAGTAATCTGAGATCTGACTCTCGCCGAAGGTATGCATGGAATGCGCTCCTCCTCCCCTTTCCTCATCATGGCAACTTTATGAGTTTGGATTTGGGTTTTGGGATCCTCCAGTTCTGGGACTATGTCATCTTCAGTTCTGGATGGGGCTACACTGCCCCAAATAAACCCTATGCACAATTTGAGGGTTCTCCTGGATAGAAATAGATTATTTTTTTCTGGACTAAAATTTTACACTGCTGGTCCTTCAGATGCTCCCCACAGACAGTTATGGTTCGAATCAATAGATCTCATCACCAAATTATAAAAAGTAATGTTTCTTCAGTATTTTGTACTAGTCAAATTCTCATCTTCTGCATTGTGTCCAGTTCTGGCCACTGTACTTTTTTTTTTTTGTCAAACGTGTATAAAATAACAGATATAAGCATAAAGATGATTATGAATATAGGAAATAGTTGTGGCCCAGCAGGATCCGGTTGAGCTGCTGATGGACTCGGATAGCGAGGAACCATATGAGTCTGCCATGGAAGATGTGGAGGACCCTGGGCAGGGTTCAGACTCAGAGAAGAGACCAGAGAGGCTGGTTGGCCACCAGGAGGCACCTGAGGCACGGAGCAGTGGGGAGGATCAAAGGCAGTTTGTCCCTGATGCTAGATTGAGAAGGGCTGAGAAACGGAAGCAGTAACTCCGTAGGCAGACTCACAGAAGATGATTAAGCACAGGTGGTTGTTGATTGGCCCCTCCCAAGAAAGATTATAGGTGAGGCGTTGGGAGGGGACATTTGCAGGAAACAACCGTTTGAATTAGTAGTTAAGAAAATCTATCTGTGTATTCTAGCCGTGCCTGTTCGTTTGGACTATCTGCGTTGCTTTGTTTCAACTATCTGGGGTGCTGCAGAGATACTCTATTGAACATGAGTTGCCTGGGCCCTCAGCCAAAGGATTCGTTATCTCAGTAAATTAAACAGTGGCAAACAGCCAAGCCTGTGTTCTGATTTATTCACAGGTCGGGGAGTCAGAACAGGAAATGGATAAGAATAAGTGGGGACAGTAGACAGGGACGGTAGGAACGCTGGTGCGCTTATGCATGCCTCTTACTGACCTCTTAGGAATAGGGTGAGGTCAACAGTAGACAGTTTAAGGTTAAAGTTATGGGGGTTTGGGGATGAAACCACAGTCCAGAGGTAGTGCATTCCAGGCATTGACCACTGTTGCTAAAGCTGTGTTTTCTGCAATTGAGTTTGGAGCGGTTTACCTTGAGTTTGTATCTGTTGTGTGCTTGTGTATTGTTGCGGTTGAAGCTGAAGTAGTCATTGACAGGTAGGACATTGTAGCAGATAATTTTGTGTACTACACTCATGTCAGACCGAAGGCTGCGTAGTTCTAAGTTGTCTAAGCCCAAAATTTCAAGCCTGGTGGCATAAGGGAGTCTGTTATGAGCAGAGGAGTGAAGGACTCTTCTCATGAAATACCTCTGGACTAGCTCGATTGTATACTTTAAAAAGAACTCAGACAAAATGGAATACGTTCAGGGGAGGTTCCCTAAAATGTTGCCTTCATACTTTTAGCACACAGAGAGGCAAGGAACATGAGACAGTAATCTGTAAAGAAAAGGGTGAAGGATCTTTGGAGGATCTATGTAGTGTAATATAGTGTATTATACTACAACTCCCAGTATCTCTGATTGTTAACTATGATTGCAAAGATGTGCAGGGTTATAATTCAGTCTCAACTGCAGATTTATTCATGTAGTAGTTGAGTAAGAATCTGTGGTTCTCCATCTATTATTGGACTATGTTTCCTTTTGCCATTGGTCATGTTGGAACTGAAAGCTGGAATCCAGGAACATCTGAAGGAGATTCTATGTCTATGGAGATACTCAGTCATCTAGGTCAGTGGTCTCCAACCTTGGCAACTTTACGACTTGTGGACTTCAACTCCCAGAGTTCCTCAGCCAGCACAGGTCTTAAAGTTGCCAAGATTGGAGACCACTGATCTAGGTCATAGTTATCCCAAAGGTGCTTTTTCAAGAGGCAACTGGACTTTCTGGTTTTTCTTTGAAGACGTTTCTCTTCTCATCCAAGAAGCTCTCTTCAGCTTCAGAACATTGCTGAAGGGATAAAGATTTTCCACAAAGCAACATCTCTCTGAAAGCAAAACTTGCTTTTCATTAAAATAAAATAAAATAAATTGGGATGGAAGGAGACCAGACGGTTCTCCAAGCATTCTCCAACTCACAGGATAGATCACCTCATGGCTCCCAGCCCAAGGTCTCACTCTTGACTTAGTTGCCACTAAAAAACAAACCCATATTTGTCTCTCTTGGAAAATAAACATGCCTGTGTTTTCCAGATCATTCTTGGAGAAACCTGTAAAGAAAAGAATTCCACTGGAGCACTCAATCTGTGGCAGAGTAGTCTTTCTTTCTTTTTTTAAATTTTTTTTTTATTACACAGTTTTTTAAAACAAAAAAGAAACAACTTTAACAGTTTCCTTCTATACAACATTTCCATATCATATTATACAGTATGTGCATTCCCCCCCACTCTATGCCATTATCTATACATATAATTCCAGTGTTTTTATACATACAAATATATTTATATCTTGAGTTACAGTCGTTCATTGTATGCACTTTCCATTTGTACATATTTATTATTAATTTCTAGCTACTGTATCTTCTTTGTTTAATCTTTCCTTAAGCTTTATACCTGTCCTCTAATCATTTATCCCATTCATTCCATACCATATAATAATCTATTTCTCCTTTATCTCTAATCTCTTTTGTGAGTTTATCCATCTCTGCACACTCTAAAACTTTCCTTGTCACATCTTCCTCTGATGGCATAATATTATTCTTCCATTTTTGTGTATACATAATTCTCGCTGCCATTGTGATATGTAAAATTAGATATTGTGGGTTTTTTAAATCATATTTCCCTGTGAATATTCCCAATAAAAATAATTCTGGTTTCATGTCTATTTGCTGCTTAGTTATCTCTTTTGAGTCATTTTCTTAATCTATTCCTATATTGTTTCACTTTTGGGCACATCCACCATATATGGTGGAATGTTCCCTGATTTTGTCTACGTTTCCAGCACTCTGGTGATATGTTCAGGTACATTTT
Organism: Thamnophis elegans; assembly: GCF_009769535.1. Taxonomy (NCBI): domain Eukaryota; kingdom Metazoa; phylum Chordata; class Lepidosauria; order Squamata; family Natricidae; genus Thamnophis; species Thamnophis elegans. The sequence continues at coordinate 72,337,103 of NC_045548.1, forward strand.
GGCCAATCTCACTGGGGGGAGGTGCCACCGGTAGAGTAGCCTTTCTAACGACCCTATGGAAGTGGTACACTATTGTCATTCTGACCGTCCACCAGGTAAACAGACAGGAAACAGAACTAGAGGAGCTGACTATTGTACGTGTGTGATAAATTATCATTTTCTCCTGCTTGCCCATAATAGGTGAACAGGCTAGGTGGTGGTGGAGGAGGAGGAATGCATGAGAATTGAGAGTGAGAAATATGGTAATTAAGTATAACAGAATAACAGAGTTGGAAGGGACCTTGAAGGCCTTCTAGTCCAACCCCCTGCTCAAGCAAGAAACCCTATATCATTTCAGAAATATTGTTGTTGTCCAATCTCTTCTTAAAAACCTCCACTGTTGGAGCATTCACAACTTTTGTAGGTAAGTTGTTCCACTGTTCTAACTGTCAGGAAATTTCTCCTCAGTTCTAAGCTGCTTCTCTCCTTGATTAGTTTCCACCCATTGCTTCTTGTCCTGCCTTCAGGTGCCTTGGAGAATAGTTTGACTCCCTCTTCTTTGTGGCAACTCCTGAGATATTGGAACATTGCTATCATGTCACCCCTAGTCCTTCTTTTCATTCAGGTGTTGGGATCAATAGCACCCCCTCTCTGCTGAAGTCCAGATCTCAGAATGTATCAACGGTGTTTATATGAAAACTATTGAACATTTCTAGAAGATATGACTGGGAAAACTGAGTTGCAGTACAAATGATGGCATGATAGTGAGCAATTTCTTTTTTCAGAAAAAGAAGGAAGTAGGATTTGACAAGGAAGGTCTCTCTGCCTCTAACTCTGCGGACAGATTCCTAGACACCTTCATCAGAGGTGCTATTCAGCCGGTTCGGACTGGTTCACCCAAATTGATAGTGGAAATTGCGGGTGTGCCACCCACCTACCCACCCACATGCCCTGACTCTATGCTGCCCTATTTAGGCATGTTTTTGAGGCCGGGCGCATGCACAGAAGGCTCACTCACACACTCGCAAAGTGCATGCATGGAAGGGGCATGTAACCGGTGGTAACAAAACGTGAAACCCACCACTGACCTTCATCACACTTTCATAGATGGGCCACCACCACTTGTGTGATTTACGGCAATTAAAGCAGCTCAATCCGAGCCCATGAAAGTCAAACTTCAGTCTAGAGAAGGACAGAATTCTCTTCCAACTTCTGTTGGACGCATGGGAAAAGATATGGGTAAGAAATGTAAAATTCACACAAGCCCAGAATTTGAGAGAGAACTTTTATAAGATGTTTTATAAATGGCATTTAGATCCTAAAAAACTGGCCTGCATGTATCCGAATTTACAACCTAAATGCTGGAGATGTGATTGTCTCGATGCTACATATTACCATATATGGTGGACTTGTAAAAAGGTAAAAGCATTTTGGATAAAAATATGGTGGATTATGCAAAATGTTCTTAAAAAAAGGATAAGGATACCCCTCAGTTATTCTTGTTAGTTATAACTACTGATTGTACTGTTATAGAGACTAACTTGATTTTGTATTTAATAACGGCAGCAAGACTGTTAGTGGTGCAATACTGGAAGAAAAGAATTTGTCTACTATTCAAGAATGGACATTAAAAGTAACAAACCTAGCAGAGATGGCTAAAATATCAGCATATCTCAAGGATCACTCAAATGAGAGATATAAACTGGAGTGGAGAAGATGGATTGACTATATTCAAAATAAATACGGGACTAAAAAATTCCAGATAATTTATGACTGAAGAAACAAGGAATGACATAATCTGTTTAGAGTTAGCCTAGCAAAGAGGAGTTAAAGGGTTGTAAATATTTGCAAAAGTTTTTTTTTTCTAAAAATTTTCAATAAAAAAAAAGAATTCTCTTCCAACTTCTGAGAACCCCAATCTTAGAAGCACAAGAACCAGGTAAGCATATATAGACAGGAGGAAGGTAACGTTCCAGATTGATAAAGACTAAATCACTTCCAGTTTCCATTTTGAGCCTTATTAAAGAAACTAGGACAGAGAAGTCAGAAATAATTGGCTGCGTTTAAAATAAAACACAATGCGGAATATTTCTATGGGCACATAGAAATCTCCATTGTCTAATCTCTCAAAAGCATTTTGAAGCCAACCAGCAAAGGACTTCATTGTCACTGATGGCTGAAAACACCTCATACAAGGCAATCATTACAGGTGGTCCTTGTTCAGCAACAATTGGCAATTATGACAGTGATGGAAAAGTAAGTTGACAATCCAACTGTCAGGCCTGCAGCCCTCTTTTCCTTTGGATTTTTGGTCTGCCTCACTTTCTATTATTCTACTGTGCATTTTCTATTGTGGGAAAATGGGAGGGGGGATTGTACCGAGTCAGATGCTATGTAGCCATAACAACATTCTTTCTAGAAAGCCAAGGTCATCCTTTGACTTTGCACCTCTGCACCTGACCAGAACTGGATGGGTGGAAGCTGCCAGCATGGCAATGGGAGATTGGACCATGTGATGGACTTGTGGGTATGGGGGCAAGATCTTGAACTTTCAACTGGATGGGGAAAACCAAGAAGCCTTCAGATTCAGATTTTTCCCAGATGTGTCAACGTGGCTGTCTTAATAAATTGGAACTTTGAGGAATCCTTTGCCTTGGACTCTGATTTAGTGAATGCTATTTGGAACCCTGATACCAACCTCACATTTGCAACCATTGCAGACCTATAAAGCATAACTAACTGAGGAATCCTGGGAGTTGAAGTCCACATGTCTCTGAGATTGAGAAACGATCTTGGAGACAAGATGGTATACGGCTAGTCCTTGACTTACAACCACAATTGAATCCAACAGATCTGTTGCTTGCTCAGATATTTGTTAAGTGACTTTTGTCCCCGTTTCAGGATTTTTCTGGCTACAGGTGTCAAGTGATTCACTGCAATTGTTAAGTTAGTAACAGTTGTTAAGTGAATCTGGCTTCCCCCTTGATTTGGTTTGTCAGAAGGTCGCAAAAGGGGATGACATCACCCTGCTAACGTCATCAATATGAATCAGTTGCCAAGCATCCAAATTTTGATTACGTGGGTAATCGGCTTTGTATATGTGGTAAAGGAGAAGTGGAAGATAATTCACATGTTCTATTACACTGTGAGCTATACAGAGCTTGTAGGTCTGCACATATTCTTCCCCTTATTAGAGAGATTGTCAGGGAGAGCAGACAATTTTTATCTAGGCTTTCTCCTCCAGGACACTAACCCGGTTACCACGTATGCAGTGGCAAAGTTCTGTGCTGCTGCAATGTCCATAAGAAAAAAAATTGGCTACAGAAGTATAGTACCATCTTGTATCAATTATCTGGACATACCTCTAATAATCTTTGGGCCATTATGTTATTATCCACTTTTAATGTCAATACTTTTTAACTATATTTTAATGTTAGTATTTTTTTAATATAGTGTAAAAACTAATGTGTATTGCTGGTCTTTGACCGTAATAAAGATTTTACTTACTTACTTACTTTGATTACGTGACCATGAAGATGCTGGAAAGGTCGTAATTGTGAAAAATGGTCCTAAGTCCCTTTTTTTTCCAGTGAGGTTATAACTTTGAACAGTCACTGTTGTAAGTAAAAAAAACCTATCTGTACAAGTCTAATAAATCACCAAGGAAAGTGATAGATAACCTTTTTGTTGTTGGGTGCCAAAAATGCCAGTGCGTGCCACCACCCATAATGCAAAATGCGCCCCCACTTACACATGTGTGCAAACCTCCCCCCTTGCCCCTCCCCATGAGCTGCACTGCTTGCCTCCAAGCTGAGCTAGGTATTTCCTCCGGGGGAGCAAGGGAGGCCGTTTTCACCCTCCCCAGGTTCCAGGAAAGCCTCTGGACCTTGGGGAAGGTAAAAAGCGATCCCAACTGGCCAACCGTAAGTTTTGAAATGATTCGTTTCTATCTTCTGGAGTGCCTCTGGGTAGCCAAGGGCGTTTTTGCCCTCCCCAGTTTCCAGGAAAGCCTCCAGAGCCTGGGGAGGGCAAAAACAGCCTCCCTCGGCCTCCGGAAGGTGAAAATCAGCTAGCTGGTGTGCACATGAGCAGTGGAGCTGACAGCTCTCATGCTGGCAGGTATGGCTCTGTGTGCCACCTGTGGCAAGCGATCCATAGGTTTGCCATCACAAGCCTAGGATTCCAATGTGATTTTTCCTTTTAAAAAATAATGTAACTTTTTGTTAAAAAAAACCACTACTTTTCCATGAGCATCAAGCCACTGAATTTTGCTCCTGGGTGCTCCTGGGTGCAATAAACTAGTTTCAGTCCCTCTCTACTGATGGCTCAGGCAATGCAAGAGAAACCCGGAGAAGATATAATTGCTCAGAGTCCTTCTACAGACACACATAAAACCCAGGACTGAGATGAGAAAGCAGGTGCGGCAAAAACTTTCCATCAGATTTTCCAGACTGGGAGGAACGAAAGATGGTTTCTTTCCTGTTTGACTTATTAATCATCAAGCGCGACTTGATTTTTACGCCAAGGCAGGGAAAAGCAAAATCTGCAGCTGGAAGCAAAAGGGAAACTGGACAGAGTTAGGAATGTGATGGGTGTAGCTTTAACTTATTACACAGGTGGAAAGAGATTTCCAAGTGCCTCAAATTTGCTGACAGTAGAAACACTTAAATCTCTCTTCATATCCACATACGCCTCCAACTACCTAACAAAGTGAAATTCAATGTAGAGAAAAGTAAAGTCTTACACTCCCGCAAGAAAACTGGGAGGTACCAGTCATGAAAACTTACAGGAGTAAGGGGATTGTTGTTTAATTTAGAAAGAAAAAAATCCTTTCTCAGTTGTTTCCTTTATCAACTGTCCTAAGAGCCGAATAAACATACATTCCCATGGCTATCTTCTGTTAGATATTAAGGTAAAACACTCCACACAGCCATCATAAACATTCCCCAAAAGGTGGTGGGATCTCCGGCCTTTTGGCACCAGGAAACCAGTTGTAAAATATCAGTTGTCACAGGCGTTGCCAATAAATTGACTCCAAGGCTCTCCCATAGCCTCCACACAGGCCCTGCACTTACCTGGCATTCAGAACGGGCCCCATGAAGACTCCTGGGAGGGGCGGAGTGGAGTGGGCAGGGCCATGGAGTCCTTGCAACTACTGGTTTGGTGAACCAGATGTAAAATTAGCACTGGTCCACACCAGCTGAATTGCACCCCTGGTTCTAACCACTGTGCCACCATGGCTCTTAATCTCTGCTTATCTAGGTATTGACAGATCATAGTGATCTTTTAGCTTTTTTATTGTTTCTCTTAAACGATAGGTAGATGTTGTTTATCTCTATGTGCCTGCTGATGGCTGATTCACCTGAATGGCAAACTCCCATGAATTCTCCCATTTGATGAAGGTCAATATCACAAGGCACATTGTCAAAGGCTTTACTGAGATTTGGGAGTACTATGTGAAACATTCCCCAAGTTGGGAAAACCTGGGAGCTGAACACATCTTGAAGCTGCTGAGATTGAGAAATGCCCAATCTGGGACATTCCCCGATCAACTAAGCTAGTAACTCTATTAAGAAGGAAGGTTGGCCTGCCCTGACTAACTTTCTTTTACGTGTCCCACTTAAGACCTATAAAGACAGCAGCAGTTCCTGGCAGAATGTGGTTTAGCAATTACAGCAGCGAAATTTACTTTTATGCTGGCTCAGGACCGGAATGGATTTTAGCAAGCCCAAACCTGGTTGCTATTTAAAAAACCAAAAAACAATTGCTGGCAGAGTATAATTCTGGACTGGAAAACAATCAGAGGGGGTAGAGTTATGTAGGGGGTATTTTTCACTATCCATTCTCTCTAGGTGATTTTATACCATCTATAGCATCTATATATAGAAAAACTGGTTTTCCCAGTTGCAATGTATGGCTGTGAAAGTTGGACCATAAGGAAGGCTGAGCACCAAAGAATGGAGGCCTTTGAACTCTGGTGCTGGAGAAGACTCCTGCGAGTCCCTTGGACTGCAAGGCGATCAAACCAGACAGTCCTAGAGGAGATCAACCCTGACTGCTCTTTAGAAGGCCAGATCCTGGAGATGAAACTCAAATACTTTGGCCACCTAATGAGAAGGAAGGACTCCCTGGAGAAGAGCCTGATGCTGGGAACGATGGAGGGCAGAAGAAGAAGGGGATGACTTATTCTTCCCCTAAGAAAGACTGAGTGTCAAGGAATGGAGGCCTTTGAACTATGTTGCTGGAGAAGACTCCTGCGAGTCCCTTGGACTGCAAGGCAATCAAACCGGTCAAGCCTAGAGGAGATCAACCCTGACTGCTCTTTAGAAGGCCAGGTCCTGAAGATGAAACTCAAATACTTTGGCCACCTAATGAGAAGGAAGGACTCACTGGAGAAGAGTCTAAAGCTGGGAAAGATTGAGGGCAGAAGAAGAAGGAGACAGCAGAGAATGAGGTGGCTGGATGGAGTCACTGAAGCCGTCAGCATGAGCTTAAATGGACTCCAGGGGATGGTAGAGGACAGGAAGGCCTGGAGGAGCGTTCTCCTTGGGGTCGCAATGGTTCGGACACGACTTCGCAACTAACAACAACAAAAATATGCAGTTTTGTACATACACTGAGGAAAAAAAAAAGTCTCTTCCTCAATTTATATATTTCATCCCAGCCAATATAACAAATGAAAGGTTCAGATTTCCGATCCAAAGTTATTTAGACTGGAGCTGTAAATTGGAGTGTTCTTGCATGAACTTCATGTCTGTAAGAGTTTGCAATTGCTGGCAATCCATCCCTTCTTAGCAATTCATTTCCAAGAGCTGAGCAGGCTTGAAAGTGATAGTGCCCTGAAAAAAACAACAACAAATGTGGTAGGAAAAGCACTTAATTAAACTGCCATCTGAAGCCTGGAAACAGACGGTGCTGTATCTCTACAGAGATGGTGTGCAGATAGAGTCTTACATGTCTTGATTTTCTATTAAATGAGCCTCCTTAACACCAACTAGAGATGGATGCGAGTTGTCAGGCAGGGTTGAGCTTCAGGCTGTAGTCACTGTGGCTATAAAGACAGGAGCCCGGACAGTTCCTGCTCAGGGGCTCATGTAGGCAGACCTTCTCACCTCTGAAGATGCCAGCCACCGTTTTGACAAAACATCAGGAAATCTGTTTGCTAGAGCACAGACGCTGAACCCTGAAGTTCAGTACTGCCAGGAGGTACCAGTCATGAAAGCTTACAGGAGTAAGGGGATTGTTGTTTAATTTAGAAACAAAAAAAATCCTTTCTCAGCCTATGGGCGGTCTGTGTCTTCCTCTTTCTGACCTAGACTTCCTGATACAGTAAAAAGCACACGCTTAGTCCCAAAAACCCTCTTTTTATTTCAATGGCTGTGAATTATGTTCATTCACAGCCCGTAATGAGTCCCAAATAGTTTGTAAAGAGTCTGACAGAAGTCTGCCAAAGAGCCGAGGTGGCGCAGTGGTTAAATGCAGCACTGCAGTTCAGCAGTTTGGCTGTTCAAATCCCACCAGGCTCAAGGTTGACTCAGCCTTCCATCCTTCCGAGGTGGGTAAAATGAGGACCCAGATTGTTGTTGGGGGCGATATGCTGACTCTGTAAACCGCTTAGAGAGGGCTGAAAGCCCTATGAAGCGGTATATAAGCCTAACTATTGCTATTGCTATTGCTATTGCAAAGTCTTTCAGGATAAGGCTGATAAGCACCCAGCTTTATCTTCCTTGAAACGCTGCCAAAGACTTAATTGGCAGTTAGCTTGGCAAGGCCACACAGAGCAAAGAGTCAAAACAGAGCTTCAGAACTGACCAGCAAGAACCAAGTTGCTTCCTGCAAAGGCTCACGTGCCTTTGCTCCTCCTTTATGTCCTATGGGAGGGGCCAATCACCTCCAAGCCTTACTCCCAAGTTGTCCCTTCTGTCTTAACTGTTCTTGCCTCTGGCAGCTCTGCGCATGCGCGCACTGGGAACAGGGGGAGCCTGTTCCTCTGCCTCGCTGTTGTTTGACTCTGGAAGCTCCAGAGGCAGCACGTAACTCCCAGATGGCCCTGGCCCCCTCTCTGCCTCTGATGCAGAGCCCTCATCCGAGCCTTCCCCAGACTCCAGGACTGGCCCATGTTCCTCCCCAACATCTTCACTGTCCGACTCTGCTGCCAGCTCCGCAGGCCACCACCGAACCACAACACTTCCTCAATCTCAGGTCTTCTACCATGAGGCTTGAGGGGTCTGTTCATTATCTTCATTTAACCACCCCAGGATCCCTTGCAGTATGGAGTCTGGGCAACTGAATGGAGCTAGCAGAGTGTTTTAATAGCCAGATGCCCTTCCTGTTGCCAATATGGAGTTTTGGTTCAGCAGGTATATTCTCAATGTGCCCAGAGAGAGAGAAAGATCTGCCTCTACCTAGGATTGAACTCACAGCCTCCTGATTGTGAGGTGAGATCTCCACCTCTAGGCCACCACAACATTCCTCTTCAGGGTTCTGTTCGTAAACATATCCCAAATTACATTGTTTTAAAATAACTTCAGATTAAAAAACAACCAAGAAGAAAGTAAAACTAAAAAATCAGCCACCTAAACCAGGGATGGACAATTAAATCCTCTGGAATAGTTTTTAGAAAGAGCAACCTCTGGTTAAGTCCTAGTAGTCATTGTCCTCCTATTAATGCAGGAAATAAAGTCTAATTGGTTCCACTGATTAATTTTTCTAACTGTCAGGAAATTTCTCCTTAGTTTTAAGTTGCTTCTCTCCTTGATTAGTTTCCACCCATTGCTTCTTGTTCTACCCCCAGGTGCCTTGGAAAATAGTTTGACTCCCTCTTCTTTGTGGCAACCCCTGAGATATTGGAACACTGCTATCATGTCTTCCTTAGTCCTTCTTTCTATTAAACTAGACATACCCAGTTCCAGCACGCGTTCTTTATACATTTTATCCAGTCATATAATATAATTAATATAATATAATATAATATAATATAATATAATATAATATAATATAATATAATATAATAGAATAGAATAGAATAGAATAGAATAGAATAGAATAGAATAGAATAGAATAGAATAGAACAGAACAGAACAGAACAGAACAGAATAGAACAGAACCTTGGAGGTCTTCTAATCTCAAGCAGGAAACTGGAGAATTCACAACTTCTGGAAGACGTTGTTCTACTGGTTAACTCTAACTGTCAGGAAATTTCTCCTTAGTTCTAGGTTGCTTCTCTCCTTGATTAGTTTCCACCCATTGCTAATTGTCCTGCCCTCAGGTACTTTGGAGAAGATGCTTTGGTGTATGTTGACTTGAGTTCCTGGTGGAAAGCTAGATCAATCTTAATCAATCATAACAAGCTACAGTATTTCTCTGGTCAAATCCAACCTAATCTCACATCCCAGAGTCAAATATTGATTCCCCCTCCCCCTCTGTCTTGTAAGAAACCTGACAATGGTTTCCAAGTCTGATCTTTGGTGAATTTTCATATAAATGTCTTCTAGTCAGGACTTCTTCCTTTTTATAGTTTTTGATGCGACATTTGAAGCGAGATCTGTCAACATTGCTTCTTTCGTGGAATTGGTGACTTGTTTTGCTGGTGGAATTGATTGATTGATTAAATTTATATGCTGCACCACTCACTGATGACTCTGAATTTTCCTAAATAAAAGAATTTCACAATTCCTATTGAACACTAGATAGAATAGTTCCAAAACCTGCAAAGTCCTTCTCTTGGGATCAGCTGTTGAAAAATCTGATACCATATCTTCAAAGATTGTTATGAAGTGTATATTATCTGCAAGTTATGTAACTGTGCATTATTTATAGCTAATGTTGAGTTATGCATACCTTTTCACTTTATGCCATGCCTTAAGGGTAACAAAGAGAGGACTGGGCGAATTTGATGCCAATTGGCATGATCTGATTCCCTGGGCATCCCAACTCAGCATCTGAAGTGGCTGTTTCATTCTGTCTATGGATCTTGCATTGTGATATAGAACATAGCACAACAAGGTTGGAAGAGACCTTGGAGGTCTTCTAGACCAGCAGTCACCAACTGGTGGTGCGTGGACCACTGGTGGTCCATGAGAAAATTTTGGTGGTCCACCAAAAAATTATGTGCATTGTTTATATTGCACTAAATCAGGGGTCTTCAAACTACAGCCCCTGGGCCGGATACGTGCAATGAACGCTTATATTGCTGAAGACAGTCTCCCCCTTTGGGGTCTTTTTGTGGGGGTCAGAGGGGGGCAGAGATTCTGACTTGGGGTCCTGCTTCAGCCTCAACTTTGGGTGAAGGCTGGAGAGAAGTGACGCTGGTGACGAACAGCTGGAGGGCCTTGTTTCAATGGGGCTGCATCATGGCCTGGAACTGGCTGACCATCTCAGCCCATTGAGCTCCAGGTGCCGGTACCTGGCCTTGCACTCCTGCAGGCCTTCCCTCTGCTTGGAAAACCTATGCTTGTAGTCCTCAGTGAGGTGCTTCTGCTGAGCCTCCTTCTCGGTCAGACCCAATTTGAACTGAGCTGTTTTGCCAATTCTTTCTCATGGTGGCTGCTTAGCTCCAGCAACTGCTTTCTGTTGGGGCCCTAAGGAGCCTGGGCGGGCAGGCAAGAAGTCTCTGGGAGGGGAGGGGTGAGTAGAAGCCGGTGAGGTGCCCCTCAATGTGGGTAACATTGAGTTGGCCACGCCCACCAGTCACATGACCCCCCTCGCTTAGCCACACTCACCCAACCAGTCATTAGGCAGATCATATCAGTGGTCCGCAGGATTTAAAACTATGAATTTAGTGGTCCCTGAAGTCCAAAAGGTGGAGGACCCCTCTTCTAGACCAGTGATGGCAAAACTTTTTGTGGTTGGGTGCCAAAACTGCGACGGTGTGCATGTGTGTGTGCTGGCAATGCAAAGTGCGCCAACACATGCCCCTGCGTGCACAACCCCCCCCCCCCCACATTCCTGCCCAAATGTGCTGCACTGCTCACCTCCAAGTTGAGCTTGCTATTTCCTCTGCCGCACTGCTCACCTCCAAGTTGAGCTTGCTATTTTCTCAGGCTCCAGGAGAATCTGGGGAGGGTGAAAAACGGGCTCAACCAGCCAACTGGAAGTTTGGAAACAAACTTCCGGTTGCCCCGTTGGGTCTGTTTTTTGCCCTTCCCAGGCTCCGGAGGCTTTCCTGAAGACGGGGAAGGGTGAAAATGCTCTCTCCTGCCCCCCCCCCCCCCGAAGGCCGAAAATCAGCTGGCGAGTGCACATATGTGTGCTGGAGCTGACGGTTCATGTGTCGGCAGATATGGATCCGCGTGCCATCTGTGTTACTCGTGCCATAGGTTTGCCACCACATTTCTAGACCAATCTCTTGCTCAAGCAGAAGACTCCACACCATTCAGGACAAATGGCTATGCAGTCTCTTCTTGAAAACCCTCCAGAGATGGAGCACCTACAGTGGCAGGCCGCTCCACCGATTTATAGAACTCCCTGAGCAGTGGTGGGATCCGAATCCCGTTGAAACCGGTACGGTTGCAACAGGGACCGGCATCCTCCAGATGAACGTGCGGGGCACACGTGCACACGTGCTCAGTGTGTGCATGCGTCATACCTTCCAGTGACACTTCCACAAGCCCCCGCAATGCTCCAGCTACTTGGCGGAGTTTCGCGCAGGTGCTGGATGTATGCATGGAAATGCCAAAAGCTTTAAAGGACAGGTAAGAAGCTCGGGTGGGCAAGTGGGCCCTTGAGAGCACCGTACTGGAACGGTACCCAATGCTCTGGGCAGGCTCTGGTATGCCTGTACCGGGGCGTACCGCCTGAAATCCACCACTGTCCCTGAGGGAACGCAACACTCCTGCGAAGCTCTCTAACTGTGCAAAGCAGTGAACGCCGCGTCCGTCTGCAAACTCTTCAAAAGCATCCTACTGCGGCTATAAGTGTAAGTTTTTGAAAGAAAAGGCTGGGCAGGTGGGTTTCATTTGTTTCCAAAATGCCTGAAAGCAATGAAGATCTCCTTTGATCAACCTCTGGTGTTCTCTTTCTCCCCACCACCCCCCACCCCCAGATCTGAACTCTAGCTTGACAGCTCCTTGGAGAAGGAAGTAGTTTGTACGTGTTGTGTGATGAATCGGAGCTGATGGTGGCAATCAGAGGCAGGTCACACCGGAGTTGCTGTCAGCAGCCAACAAAGCCTTGGGTTTGATACAACGGTACGTTTGATGAGAACTCTTCCCTTGTTTCAAGGGGGTGGGGCTAAGGAGCTGAGATGAATGGGGGGAAAATTAGGGAACTTCGTATGCAATGCAGCCTGTTGAAAATGCCCCCGATTTGCAGATAGGAGATAATTTTTTACAGTCAATTAAAGCAATATACCAACAGCAAACAGCCCAAATCATAGTCAATGGAAGTCTAACAGACTCTTTTCAAATGGGAAAAGGTACAAGACAGGGCTGTCCTTTGTCCCCATTATTGTTTATTATAACTTTGGAAGTATTGTTGAATAAAATACGGGGCTTGGATGGTCTAAAAGGGATCAAGATTAGGCAGAAAATGCCCCAGATTTGGAAACAACCTCTTAAAAGTTAAATGAGACCTTTCAAGGCAAACCCCCAGGATTCTAGAAACAAAGAATGGCATGATCGTAAAACATCACCGTTGAGGGAGCAGAGAGCTAACTTAGTTCTCTTTTGTAATAGCTAGCAGATGGGCAAGTGAAGCAATGAGAAAAAAAAGCATCCCAGATCTTCGGAGGGGGGGGGGGGGCTTCTGCCTTGTCATCTTGGCCTGAAGCGATAGTGTAATTGAGCCATAGCCTCTAGAAATCAGCTTGGCAGCTGGAACCTGGTCGGTGTGCGGTTTACACTGAGACCTCTGAGGAAGGATGCGCGGAGGATTAACACATTCTCTAGGACAAAAAGCAGCACATTGTCAACGTGCCAGGCTCATATGCACAAAAGCCCCGTAAGGCTTCTATCAAATTAGGCTGCGTGGGATAGGATGCCCATGTGGCAGTCCAAAGTTGACGCGACCGAACAGAATCACAGAGCTGGAAGGGATCTTGGAGGTCTTCTAGTCCAACCCTCTGGTCAAGCAGGAGATCCCGAGGGAAGGACAAGAAGCAATGGGTGGAAACTAATCAAGGAGAGAAGCAACTTAGAACTAAGGAGAAATTTCCTGACAGTTAGAGTTAATCAGTGGAACAACTTCTTCCAGAAGTTGTGAATTCTCCAATGTTGGAAGTTTTAAAGAAGAGATTGGACAACGAGTTGTCTAAAATGATATAGGGTTTCCTTCCTGAGCAGGGGGCTGGACTAGAAGACCTCCAAGGTTCTGTTCTGTTCTGTTCTGTTCTATTCTATTCTATTCTATTCTGAGTGGATAAAATGTATAAAGATCGCGTGCTGGAACTGAGTATGTCTAGTTTGATGGAAAAATAGGACTAGGGGAGACATGATAGCAGTCTTCCAAAATTTCAGGGGTTACCACAAAGAAGAGGGAGTCAAGCTATTCTCTAAAGCACCTGAGGGCAGAACAGGAAGCAATGAGTGGAAACTAATCAAGGAGAGAAGCAATTTAGAACTGAGGAGAAATTTCCTGACAGTTAGAACAATTAATCAGTGGAACAACTTATCTCCAGAAGTTGTGAATGCCCCAATACTGGAAGTCTTTAAGAAGAGATTGGATAACCATTTCTCTGAAGTGGTTTAGGGTTTCCTGCCTAAGTAGAGGGGTGGACTAGAAGACCTCCAAGGTCCCTTCCAAATCTTACTCTATTCTATTTCTATTTTTTCTATTTTCATTCCATTCCATTCCACTCTACCTTACCCTACCCTACCCTACCCTATCCTATACCACTCTGGACAAATGGCTGTCCAACTTCTTGAAACCTCTAGTAATGGAGCACTGACAACCTCTGAAGGCAACCATTCCACTGGGTCCCAATGACTGACCCACTTTGGATCCTGCAATACCTGCATTCATCAATGACCTCGAGAGAGAGAGAGAGAGAGAAAGGGGGGGAGAGGGAGGGAGGTAGGGAGGGAGAGGGAGACGGAGAGGGAGACGGAGACGGAGACGGAGGGAGGGAGAGACAGAGACAGAGACAGAGTGAGACGGAGACGGATGGAGAGGGAGGGAGAGGGAGGGAGAGGGAGGGGAGGGGAGGGAGAGAGAGGGAGAGGGAGAGGGAGAGGGGGGGGGAGAGAGAGAGAGATTATATTAAATAAATAAAAAGTTGATAGATCCTATTCACCAGAAGCTAAGCCTTATCACAGAGATTCTTCCGACTGATCTATCGCTTAGCCAATTCTTGTCTTCTTCCAATATTTGTTCAAGACGAAACCTTCCCAAACGCATAAGAACAACCAAATCACCAGAAAAGTGACATTTTGCAATCTTACTTCAATTTCAACTCTTTGTTTATCTTTGCCCTGGCTTGAAAGCTCAAAACAAAATAAAAATGTCACTTCTCACGGATTTTCAAGGCACATAAGATAACTTGGCCGCTTTTATTTCAAAATGCCATATTATTATTATTTTTTGCAAGGCAGAATTAATGGATTAGAAAGACTAGAGAAATTCCTCCGTTTTTCATTTTAGCACAATGCCTCCCATTTTAGGCAACCTTTAGACACGTTAACAGAATAACAGAGCTGAAAGGGACCTTGTAGGTCATCTAGTCCAATCCCTGCCCAAGCAGGAGACACTATATCATTTTTGAAAGATGGCAGTCCAGTGTCTTCTTGAAAGCTTCCAATGATGATGCTCACACAACTTCTGAAGGCAAGCTGCTCTTGTGAACTTCAACTCCCAGAATTCTCAGGAGTGGTTATGCTAACCGGGGAACTCTACATCTTAAAAGTCTGCAAAGGTTCTCTATCATACAGATCAGGGTTGCCCCCAACAGAAAGGAGGGAGGATGAGGAGGGAAAGGAAGAAAGGGCAAAGCAGAGGAGGTAGGGGAAGGGAAATAAGAGTAGGAGAGAAGGTAAGAAGGAGAAAAAGAGAGGAGGAGTGGGGGAAAGAGAGGGGAAGAAGAAAAGAGGAAGGAGGGGGAAAGAAAAAAGTAGAAGGTAGGTTGAGAAGAAGGAAGGAGTAGGGTTGTTGCAAGATAAGATGGCGGCATGGGGTGGCAAGAAACTGACTCCAGCTGTGCTCTCTATATTTGTAAGAAGATAGTGATAAATGTTAATAGATAAATGTTAATATTTACAAGAATGTATATTTGTTTCAAATTGTTTTAGAACCCCTTCTATAAGTGTGGTCTGCTTTGTGGGAGTGGCTTGCTGGCCATGTGACTGGGTGGGAGTGGCTTGCCGGCCATGTCACCGGGCGGGACCGGCTTGGCAGCCATGTGACTAGGTGGGCGTGGCAAACTTGTAAAATGTGGTGAAACTCACTTAACAACGCTCTTGCTTAGCAACCAAAGTGTTGGCTCAGAAACTCTGGCATTTGAAGCACGGACGTCCTAAAGATGTCAAGTTACAAGACCCTTGCACCCCTCACCCTTTAGAAAAAAAAACCTAGGGTTGTTCAAACTTGACAGCTTTAAGATTTGTGGACTTCAGCTCCCAGAATTCCTCCTCCAGTCATGTTGGCTCAGGAACTCTGGCATTGAAGCATGCAAGTCTTGAAGCTGTCAAGTTACAAGACCCTTGCACCCCTAACCTTTTAGAAAAAAAAACCCAGGAGTGTTCAAACTTGACAGCTTTAAGACTTGTGGACTTCAACTCCCAGAATTCCTCCTCCAGCATGTTGGCTCAGGAACTCTGGCATTTGAAGTACGCAAGTCTTAAAACTGTCAAGTTACAAGACCCTTGCACCTCTAACCTTTTAGAAAAAACCTTAGGGGTGTTCAAACTTGACAGCTTTAAGACTTTTGGACTTCAACCCCCAGAATTCTCGCTTTTCATCGTGATGATGTGTGGACGGGTGGGGGGAGGGAGCCGGAACTGCTTCTAAATGGCACTGTAGATTTGTGGAACCTCTTCTATAGAAGAGGTTAGAACTGGCAGGAACCCACCCCTGTTGTGAATGTATACGAAAGGAAAAAATAAAAATAAATTATACCCAAGGTCATGGTTGCCCCAAAGGTGCTTTTTCAGGAGGCAACTGGACTTTCTTGTTTTTTCTTTGAAGACATGTTGCTTCTCATCCAAAAAGCGAAACATCTTCAAAGGAAAAAAAAACAAGGAAGTCCAGTTACCTCTTGAAAAAGCACCTTTGGGTCTACATCTGCCACATTTGGAAAACTTGTTTACAAAAGCATATGTTCGCCTGAATAGGTGTTACCAAACTCCTCCTGATTTTTGGCTATTGTAAGCTAATCAGAGGTGAGTTGCTGCTGGTTGGCCCCGGATTGGGCAAACTGGTAGTGATGGTGGCGGGGGGCTCTGTCCACCCACCTGGACACTTCTGCGCATGTGCAGAAGCATCATGCAATTGTGTGAGCACGCACACGAGCGATCTGGTAGTAAAATAAATTGCAATCCACTACTGAGGCTAATATATAGGGACACTGTGGCTCAGCAGCTAAGACTCTGAACTTGTTGATCAGAAAGGTCAGCAGTTCGGTGGTTTGAATCCCTAGTGCCACGTAATGGAGTGAGCTCCTGTTCTTTGTCCTAGCTTCTGCCAACCTAGCAGTTCAAAAGCATATAAAAATGCAAGTAGAAAAATAGGGACTACTTTGGTGGGAAGGTAACAGCGTTCCATGTGCCTTCAGCATTTAGTCATGCTGGCCACATGACCATGGACAACTTCTTTGGAGAACACTGGCTCTCCAGCTTTGAAACGGACATGGGCACCACCCCCTAGAGTTTGGAATGACTAGCACAAAGGGAGAACCTTCCATCCTTCCGAGGTGGGTAAAATGAGGACCCAGATTGTTATTGGGGGCAATATGCTGACTCTGTAAACCGCTTAGAGAGGGCTAAAAGCCCTATGAAGCGGTATATAAGTCTAACTGCTATTGCTATTGCTATCTTTACCTTAAGCTAATATTTGTCTCTCCTACAATACAACGGAAAGAACTGTTGCATAGGATTTCATATTCCATTATCCAAGCAGAATAACAGGAAAAGAGGAAAGGGAAATATGTTATTTCAACTGCTCTTCTAACAAAGCAGAAATATACAGATCCTCCAATCTTTAAATCCATGAATGAATAAGTATCAGTCTTCATGGAAGCCAAAGATAATAAGAGGTCTGGAGGCTAAGTCATATGATGAATGGTTAAGGGAACTAGATATCCCTAGCTTAATGAAGAGAAGGTTTAGGGTGGCAGCCTTCCAATATTTGAGGGGCTGACACAGAGAAGAATGGACCATCTTATTCTCCAAAGCACCTGAAGGCATGATTAGAAGCAACTGGTCGAAGCTCATCAGAAGGAGATCGAATCTGGAAGGAAGAAGAAATTTCCTAACAGTCAGAACAGTCAGAATAAGGGACATGGTGGCTCAGTGGCTAAGGAGCTGAGCTTGTCGATCAGAAAGGTCAGCAATTTGGCACTTCGAATCCCTAGAACCACGTAACGGAGTGAGCTCCTGGTACTTGTCCCAGCTTCTGCCAACCTAGCAATTCGAAAGCATGTAAAAATGCCAGTAAAAAAAATAAGGGCCAACGTTGGTGGGAAGGTAACAGCGTTCTTTGCACCTTTGATGTTTAGTCATGCTGGCCACATGACTACGGATACGTCTTTGGACAGTGCTGGCTCTTTGGCTTTGAAATGGAGATGAACACCGCCCCCTAGAGTCAGGAACGACTAGCACCTATGTGCGAGCGGAACATTTACCTAAAAACAATTCATCAATGGAACATCTTACCTCCCAGAGATGTGGGTACTCCATTGCTGGAAGTTTTCAAGTAAAGATTCGGCAACCATTTGTCTGTGGTTGTATAAGGTCTGCTGCCTTGGGAAAGGGGTTGGACTGGAAGACCTCTAAGAGCCCTTCCAGCCCTGTGATTCTGTGTGCATATTCTTTTTAAAAAAATTTTTTATTTTAAACACATAAACACAGCAACAAAAACAACACATGACTTAAAACAACATAGGAACAAGACGTTCCATCATATATCATACAGCAGTTCCGTATTGGTTTCTTTACAGTTAGTGTTTTCCCTTCTATACATTTCTATCTTGCATTCATGGTCCCCTTAATCGTTATCCATTGGTCAGTTGCCTTTATCTGCCATGTTCACCTTCCTTCCTTCCTTCCTCCTTCCTTCCTTCCTTCCTTCCTTCCTTCCTTCCTTCCTTCCTCCCTCCCTCCCTCCATCCCTCCTTCCTCCCTCCCTTCCTTCTGAGGGAAGACCCCCCTCTCCTAGAAGAATGAAATATTTTGAGAAATATTAAAAAAGGCAGAATATTATATTTCCCTAAAGGGCAAACAAGACAGAAAGCAGCAGACAGAGGTGGTATTCAGCAGGTTCTGGCCAGTTCTGGAGAACTGGTAGTGGAAATTTTGAGTAGTTTGAAGAACTGGTAAATACCACCGCTGGCTGGCCACGCCCCCATCTATTCTCTGCCTCCCGAGTCCCAGCTGATCTGGAGGGAATGGGGATTTTGCAGTATCCTTCCCCTGCCATGCCCACCAAGCCACAGAACCAGAATTCCACCACTGCGAGCAGATATTTGGTGCCCACTAAGAAAGACTGGACCAGACTATCTACAAGACAAAAGACCTTCAGCCTCAGGGTGATGAGTTAAGCCCTCACACAAGGCCACAAACCACACAATAGGAATTGCCCAGCACTCTTTCAGAACACAAGCTCTTTCATTGCATCTTCTCAGTTGCATTACACCCTCCAAAGTTCAACCAAACCTGGGAGCTACAACAGCCAATAGAATACATGTTCTTGCACAGGAACAGGAAGTTCAATACAAAGCTCAAGAGAAGATATAAATGCCCCTCACTCTCAACTCCATGTGGTAAGCTGCACCAATAACCATGTGCTTGATGGTTCTGATTCATCATGAAACCATCTTTCCAATCAGCCTCCATGTTTCTAGTTTCTGTCTCCCAGCTTGGAACTGAACCAGATGGATATTTCTTTCAAAACCTCCTTCCTCCCTCCCATCCTTCCTCCCTCCCTCCCATCCTTCCTTCCTTCCTCCCATCCTTCCTTCTTGACTTCCCTTCCTTCCTACTCTTCCTTCCTCTCTCTCTCCCTCTCCTTCCTTCTCTCTCTCTGCCTCCCTCCCTTCCTTTCCTTCCTACTTTTCCGTCCTCTCTCTCTTTCCCTCTGCCTCCTTCTCTCCATCTCCCTCCCTCTCCCCCATCTCACTGCTAAGCCGACTTGAATTCTTCATTGCTAAAAAAAAGGTTTTCTTTGGCAGCAAGTGTGGTTAAAGTTTAAAAATTTGGCTTGGAGGTGTCATTGGATATCATGTTTGGTTTCATCTTGTGGCTTGAGAGTTTAGCTTCCATCAAAAAGCATTATTGTTAGGATGAACGCAGGGCGTCTGTTGGCCTACATCCAGCCCTCCTGAGGGCTCCCTGTAGACTGTTGCAGAAAATAAAAATGGGGGGCTAGCTGGCAGTGTTTCTCAACTCAGCAATTTAAAGCTGTGTGGACTTCAACTCCCAGAATTCCAGGATTGCTGGCTGGGGAATTCTGGGGGTTAGAGCCCACACAGCTTAAAATTCTCCAAAGCACCTGAGGGTAGAACAAGAAGCAATGGGTGGAAACTAAACAAGGAGAGAAGCAACTTAGAACTAAGGAGAAATTTCCTGACAGTGAGAGCAATTAATCAGTGGAACAACTTGCCTCCAGAAGTTGTAAATACTCCAACACTGGAAGTCTTTAAGAAAATGTTGGATAACCATTTGTCTGAAGTGTTGTAGGGTTTCCTGTCTAGGTAGGGGGTTGGACTGAATGACCTCCAAGGTCCCTTCCAACTCGGTTATTCTATTCTATTCTTTCCTATTATTTCTATTTCTGATTTTTGCTGAGGTTGAGAAACACTAAGCAAAAGTGAGCCCAAAGGGAGGAAAAAATTCCTGAGGCATCAGAGAACTGCAGAATTTTGATCATTGTGTGTGCAAAATGCGGGTAAAGACAGATTTTTTTTATCTGAGGAAAGATTAAAAGAAGGGAGCTTGTTTGAAAGAACTACAGCAGAATGCAGGCTAATTCTGCTCATAGCCTGGAGTTCAATCCTGTTGAGTCTCAAGGTTGACTCAGTTTCCCACTCTTCTGAGGTCAGTAATATGAGGACCCAGATTGTTGGGGACATTATAAACCACCCAGAAAGTACTGTAAAGCACTGTTGGAAGAAATGTCCTTCTGGGTTCAGTTCCAAGTGGGGAAAAAGACACTGGAAACACGGAGGCTGATTGGAAAGATGGTTTAATGGTGGACAAGATCATATGGCTTGAGGTCCGGGGGAAAAGGGAAGAGATGCTGAGAGTCCCTGGGTTTTATGCCCTCTCTGGGCTTTTGCATTTGAGCTTGTATTCTGATTGGTTGCCAGACTCCCATGGGGCCATGCAGGAAAACTTTGTTGGTTGTGTTTTTGAGTGCCAAGTTTGGTTGAGCTTTGCTGGGCGATGATGTAATGAAAGGGCTTTGGGCAATACCGAGGTGGCGCAGTGGTTAAATGCAGCACTGCAGGCTACTTCAGCTGACTGCAGTTCTGCAGTTCGGCTGTTCAAATCTCACCGGCTCAGGGTTGACTCAGCCTTCCATCCTTCTGAGGTGGGTAAAATGAGGACCCGGATTGTTGTTGGGGGCAACAGGCTGACTCTGTAAACCACTTAGAGAGGGCTGAAAGCCCTATGAAGCGGTATATAAGTCTAACTTGCTATTGCTATTGCTATCTCCTATGGCTTTTCCTGAAGGAGGTAGATCTTTGTTATGTAGAATAGACTGGCCCAGGCCTTAATGCCCCATTGACAAAGGGGCTGGGAGGTGGGGCTGAGTTTCTGTTTCCCTTTAGGAGAAATATTCTGCCCTTTTAATATTTCCTAAAATATTTCATTTTTCTAGGAGAGGGGTGGGTGCTAACGTCCTACAGCACAATGGGGCGGTGTATAAAATCTAATTGCTATTGCTGTTGCTATTTATATTTTATCGATTTATTGGATTTTACTTTGGCTGGTAAAGATCAGCCTCTGTCATTTCAGATGAAGACAATGGGAGACACAAAGAAAGCATGCACATCTTACCCCCAAAGCTGAAAAGCCATGCCTTTCTTCCAGAATGCATTATGTTTTTGACTGCTCATTCATTCTTTGTCTTTCTTAGTCTATATTATTATTGATTCCTTTCTGTCTCTTATTTATATTTTATTGATTTATTGGATTTTACTTGTAAAGGTTAATGGGCCATAAATGATGGCATTACGACTCTAAAAGCATTTCTCGTGGAGTACCAAGGAATGCATAGCTGGTCTGCGCATAGAAAGCAAGTCCTATTTCCAAATCCATTTTGAAGTCTTCCTCATTTGAATAAGCTTGGCCAGGATTCGCCAGACAAAAATTAACCTGAAAGCTGAACAGCTTAATCCATTAGATGAAATAAAACAATGGGAAATAGATGAACAAACCCCAAAAGTCAACCATATTGCAGAATATAGTTAATATTTATACATTAAATATGTATGTCACCTACTCCATTCAGCCGCATGATGGCTTACAAAAGAGAATATCAGTGGCATCATAACACCATTTAAAAAATTTCCATATTTTTTTTTATGAACTTGTTTTTTTCCTGATAGAAGAGAATATTTGCAGCTTGGGTTTGAACTATGGAGTTGCTAATACTCTCTGAGCTTGGTTATTTGCTTGCAAACATTTCATTACCAAACTACATAACATCATCAGACTGATGTTGTTACCTAGTTTGGTAATGAAACATCTGCAAGAAAACAACCAAGCTTAGAAAACCCCACTTAAAAAAATAGCTAACAAAGTGATATTTGCACATCTCAAACAGCCTTCCATGTAAACTACATGGGGCTGCCCTTGAAGAGCATCCGGCGACTTCAGCTAGTCCAGAACGCAGCCGCGCGAGTGATTGTGGGTGCACCTCGGTTCACCCACATAACACCTATCCTCCGCGAGCTGCGCTGGCTACCTGTTCATCTCCGGGTGCGCTTCAAGGTGCTACTTGTCACTCATAAAGCCCTTCATGGTAGTGGGTCTGGGTACTTGAGAGACCGCCTTCTGCCAATTACCTCCCTGCGACCGATTAGATCTCATAGCAATAGCAATAGCAGTAGACATATACCGCTTCATAGGGCTTTCAGCCCTCTCTAAGCGGTTTACAGAGAGTCAGCATATTGCCCCCAACAATCTGGGTCCTCATTTTACCCACCTCGGAAGGATGGAAGGCTGAGTCAACCCTGAGCCGGTGAGATTTGAACCGCTGAACTGCTGATCTAGCAGTAGCCTGCAGTGCTGCATTTAACCACTGCGCCACCTCGGCTCTTTTAGGCCTCCTCCGAGTTCCATCTGCCAGTCAGTGCGACTGGCAACTACAAGGAGGAGAGCCTTCTCAGTAGTAGCTCCGACCCTTTGGAACGATCTCCCCGTGGAGATTCGTACCCTCACCACCGTCCAGGCCTTCCGCACAGCCCTTAAGACCTGGCTAGCCCGTCAGGCCTGGGGACAAAGATAACTGCCCCCACCCGAATGATGAATGAATGTTGCTTATTATTTTACTTCATGTTTTGTATGTGTTATTGTTTGTATATCCCTTCCCCTCATTTTATGTAAGCCGCCCTGAGTCCCCTCAGGGAAAAGGGCGGCCTATAAGTGTTAATAAAACCATAAACCAAACCATAAACTTTGATTGCTATTTCCCTTTCCTTTAATTATGCCATTTTTTTTACTATGTGGGTTAAACACTTATGGGGACAATCTTTATCTACATCTTTATACCATTCTTTCTGTTCTGTTCCTCCAAATTCAGTTCTTACTAAAATAGCATCACATCAATTATTCCTAAACACAGTAATTAGATATTCTGACACACCTTCTAGCCTTAATATAGTCTATTTCCTCCCATAATCTACATAAGTGTTTTTCAACCTCCACAGTTTTAAGATATAGAATAACAGAGTTGGAAGGGACCTTGGAGGTCTTCTAGTCCAACCGCTTGCTCAAGCAGAAGACCCTATACCATTTCAGACAAATGGTTGTCCAATCTCTTTTTGAAAGCCTCCAGTGATGGACTGCCACAAATGATCTCTTTAACTTAAATAGACAAAATAAAAGAGGAGGTGGAGTTGCACTATATATAAGAAATAATTACCTCTCTACAGAAATAGAGCACAACAATGTTGAGAACTATCTTGAATGCATTTGGGTCAATATTAATGGTTGGGGGGGAAATGACATTGCCATAGGTCTATAGTACAGGCCATCCAACCAAGTAGAGGAAGTAGAACAACTTTTTGCTAGTCAGCTAACTAAGGTATGTAGGAAGCACACCACATTAGTAATGGGGGATTTTAACTACCCCGACGTCAACTGGGAAACAAACTCTGCACCAAGTGGAAAATCCAACAGATTCCTAACAAACCTAGCAGACAACTTTGTTTCCCAAAAAGTAGAGAAGGGAACAAGGGAATCGGCCATATTAGACTTAATTCTCACTAACAGAGAGGAAATGATAGAAGGTGTTGAAGCCATAGGAACCCTGGGGGCAAGTGACCATGCAATATTGGAATTCAACATTATGCAAACACAAGTAGTAGAACAAAGCCAAACTAGAGTCTTGGATTTTAAGAGAGCTAATTTCAATAAACTTAGAGAGAGCTTGGGAAGAATTCCATGGATGAGAATCCTCAAGGGGAAAACAACTCAAGAAGCTTGGGAAATTTTGAAAAATGAGATTACAAAAGCTCAGCCTAGCACAATACCAATGAAGAAGCAAAATAACAGCTCCCAAAAAAACCCAGCATGGCTGCATAAAGAACTCTCGGACAAATTGAAAGACAAAAAGATAAGTATAGAAAATGGAAGGGGAGGGACATAACTAAGGCAGAATATCAGCAAATAGCTCGAGCATGTAAAGATGAAGTGAGGAAGTGAGCCTTCTTTTTTAATATTGCTAATTACATAAAAAGTTCAACCTTAAAAGTGAAAAATGTCTAAGGTAGAATCCAAAAGTACTTTAAACATCATCTTCTTTTAACAATCCCATAATCCTTTGCGAGGTGGAGTCTGGGCAACTGAATGAAGCTAGCAGAGTGTTTACTGGCTGGATGCCCTTCCAGTCGCCAGTGCGGAGTTTTGTTCAGCAGATATATTCTCATGGCACCCAGAGAGAGAAATATCTGCCTCTACCCAGGATCCAACTCACAGCCTCCTGATTGTGAGGCGAGAGCCCCACCTCCAGGCTGCCGCACCTCTCCTATCATTCTCACCAGATGACTTCTTGAGTTCGGTTTCAGTTTGCCAGCCCTGACAGTAAATTCATGCTGGATTTCAGCAAGGACAACATGTTCTCCAGGTGAAATTCTCTCAACCTTTGCCCCCAGTCTGCATTTTACGCTAAGTGAGGTTTGTTCTGGTTGCTAATTGCAATGATGAAGTTGCGTAGGTATTTGTTTTGTTGGAAGATGTTGCATCGATGGTCCTTTCCCTGGTGTTCAGAATTGCTGCAGTGTGTTTGCACACATCTAAATAGTGTTCATGCACAGCTTCTCTTATGGGAGGGGGGTTATTACTTTGTTGGTGTGGGAGGGGGGTGCTTCAGCAGACCTGCGTTTCTAGCTTTCTCTGCTGATGAGGATCTACAAGAATAGCAATAGCAATAACAGTTAGACTTATATACCGCTTCATAGGGCTTTCAGCCCTCTCTAAGCGGTTTACAGAGTCAGCATAGCGCCCCCAACAACAATCCGGGTCCTCATTTTACCCACCTCGGAAGGATGGAAGTCTGAGCCAACCCTGAGCCGGTGAGATTTGAACAGCCGAACTGCAGAACTGCAGTCAGCTGAAGTAGCCCGCAGTGCTGCATTTAACCACTGCGCCACCTCGGCTCCAGAAGGGTAGCATGCTGTTTTCTTCTTCCCTTGTGAGTTTGAGTCCTGTAAAGATATTGCCCATGTTGACTCTCACCATCAACAAAAATCTTCAAAGGGATCAAACTCAACTCAACATAGCATAACCAACCCGATCCGTAAAAGGATAGCACCAGGGGTGGGAATCAGCTGGTTTGGACCGGTTTGGGTGAACCAGAAATTAATTTACAACCGGTAGTTGTAAAAAGTGGCTGGCCCTGCCCACCCTGCTCCACACCTCTGAGGAGTCTCCACACAGCCTATTTTGAGTACCAGGTAAGTGCAGGGCCCATATGGAGGCTCTGGGAGGGTGAAAAATGGGCCACCTGGAAATCTGGAAATGGGCTTCTGGAGGGCCTCCAGTGCTGGGGGAAGCCATTTTCACCCTCTTGGAGGCTCGAACAAAACCTCTGGAGCCTGGGAAAGGCGATAGCAATAGCAATAGCAGTTAGACTTATATACCGCTTCATAGGGCTTTCAGCCCTCTCTAAGCGGTTTACAGAGTCAGCATATTGCCCCCAACAAAAATCCGGGTCCTCATTTTACCCACCTCGGAAGGATGGAAGGCTGAGTCAACCCTGAGCTGGTGAGATTTGAACAGCCGCACTGCAAAACTGCAGTCAGCTGAAGTAGACTGCAGTGCTGCATTTAACCACTGCGCCACCTTGGCTCTTGATAATCCCCCCCCCCCAGCCATGGTGCAGGAGGCCAAATAGGCCACCCCCACCATGGCCACGCTCTCAACAATTGGGCAGAGAACCGGTTGCTAAAATCTTTGAATCCCACCCCAACCTTAGATAGCACTACCATGCGTCAAAAACATCTCAGAAAACCCCGACAGATTGTTACAAAGCATGTCATCCTCATAACACACAAATCAACTAAAGGCCTCCAAAACATCTTAAGTAAACCGAAAGACCCAGCAGCCCCAGAAGAAGAAAAACAGGGCTCATCTACAGCACATAGTATAATGACAGCCACGGTCACTACTTAGGAGGAAGTCAGAAGACTAGCCGAACATGTCCACGAACATCAACTAGCGGCCAGAAGACATGATG
Source organism: Thamnophis elegans (assembly GCF_009769535.1). Lineage (NCBI taxonomy): Eukaryota > Metazoa > Chordata > Lepidosauria > Squamata > Natricidae > Thamnophis > Thamnophis elegans. Next base: position 72,363,131 of record NC_045548.1, read on the forward strand.
AAAACTCTTCATTTTCACAAGGCATGGATAGATCATAGTTTCAACCGGGAAATTGTGATCATCCTAGACCAAGCCAAGTCCAAAAATGGTAGAATATTTCTGGAAGCCGGGCACTCTGACAAATCAGCCATCAATAGACGCATAGACATAAACCATCTCTACATACATTCAAAAGAGATAATCTACAAGCCAAAAAGGGAGCAAAAAACACCTCCCTACCAGCAACCAATGCTTAGATGAGTAGAGATCAGGGGTGGGTTTCAACCGGTTCGCGGCGGTCCCTGTGAACCGGTTGGTCGGCGAACCCGGAAGTAAGTAACTTCCGGGAACGGCGAAGGGCCCATCTGCCCGCCCGCGGTCCTTTCCCGGTTTTGACGAGTTCTGCGCTTCCACGCATGCGCAGGACGCATACAGCGCCTGCGCGATCCTTCAGGAGCAGCTGGAGCATCGCACAGACGCTAGTACGCATGCGTGCACCACACACGTGCACGAGGACGCCGCCGGCCCCGTTCCAACCGAACCGGTTGGAACGGGGCGAGAAACCCACCCCTGGTAGAGATTAACACCAAGATTAACACCAGATCAACAATCATCAAGCAAACAATACCCCAGTCAAGGCACTGTCAAAGTTAGCGTGCCCCACCTCCTAGAAGAATGAAATATTTTAGGAAATATTTAAAAAGGCAGAATATTATATTTCCCTGGATGAGAAAAGGAGAAAGGTGCTCTTGGAAAGCAGCCGCCACCTTTGTAAATAGCCCCAGAAAGACTGGGCCATCTTATCTACAAGACAAAAGGCCTTCAGCTCCAGAGTGATAGGATTAACCCTCACTCAAGATCCAAATCAGGACAAAAGCCATTAAGGCTTAACAGGAATTTCCCGACACATTTTCAGAACACAAGCCTGTTCATTACATTATCACCCTTCAAAATTCTACCATGCCTCGGACACAGACAGCTTACAAGGTTAGCTGGACCCGCACATAGCCCCCTGGGAGTCTGACAACCAATAGAATGCATTTCCTGCACAGGAACAGGAAGCTCTAGAGCAAGGCCCAAGAGAGGGTATAAATCTCTCTCTCTCTCTCTTCTCCATGTGGTCAGCTCTCCAGAATCACACATGCTTAGTGGTTCTTCTTCACCATTAAACCATCCTTCCAAGCAGCCTCCATGTTTCCAGTCTTTCTCCCCACTTGGAACTGAACCCAGGTGGACATTTCTTCCAACACCCCAATTCCCCATCACAACAGCCAGTTTCAAGGTAACAGGCAGCTTCCAGAGCTGTTTAGCCTTTGCAAACAATGTCAATGTAAACTCAATTATTTTAATCAACTGTAGGAGCCAAGGGGATCTCCAGTTTGTAGCCTAGTGCCTAAGGATTTCTGGGAATTGAAGTCCCAGATCTTAAAGTTGCTGAGGTTGAGGGACCCTGGTTTGTAGAATGTGGTGAGCATCTCTTGTTTAAGGTCACCCTGATTCCACAATTTTTGTTTTTGCTACATTACAAAGCCTTTCAGAAATGTCAGTGAGAGTTATGAACACAAAGTCAAATTTTCAGAGACTCCTTCCCCCCAACCCAAGAAGTAATTAGAAGTGTCAGAAAGAGTTTGCATCTTCTGTAACTATGACAGATGGACATTTCTTCCAACAGAAGCTAACAGTAAACAGCCCAACAAAAGGACCTCTAAGACTATCCCCACCAAACTGCCAGGGCAAGCCACTAGAACCGTGATGGCCAACCTATTGGCATGGGTGCCACAGGTGGCATGTGGAGTTATATTTGGTGGCATGCCAGCCATGAGCTCTGGCCAGTTGATTTTTTGCCTTGCCGGAGGTCCCCAAGAGGCCGTTTCCGCCCTCCCCAGGCTTCATGAAATCCTTTGGAGCCTGGGAAGGAGTCGTGTGCGCATGCACACGTGTCATAGGTGCATGTGTGGGGTTGTGCACGCATGCGCAGATGGGCGGGGAGGATTGAGTGGGCATGTGCACGTGTGTGATAGATTGCGTGTGTGCAATTTTGGCACACTGTAAGAAAAAGGTTTGCCATCATCCCGCTAGAATATAAACCGGGGAGCAAATCTCACTCCCTTCTAGCAGTGATGGTGTTAGCTAGTTTGATTATGAAACGTCTGCAACAGGGGTGGGTTTCAACCGGTTCGCAGCGGTCCCTGCGAACCGGTTGGTCAGCGAACCCGGAAGTAAGTAACTTCCGGGAACAGCGAATGGCCCGCCCGCCCACGGTCCTTACCCGGTTTTGACGAGTTCTGCGCTTCCACGCATGCGCAGGACGCATACAGTGCCTGCGCGATCCTCCAGGAGCAGCTGGAGCATCGCGCAGACGCTAGTACGCATGCGTGCACTGCGCGCGTGCACGAGGACGCCGCCGGCCCCGTTCCAACCGAACCGGTTGGAACAGGGTGAGAAACCCACCCCTGGTCTGCAAGAAAACAAGCTCAGAGAGAAACAAGGACCCCTCATTTGAACCCTGAGCTATAAATATTCTCCTATATCTGACTTTCTTACCCCTGACAATCCTTTTTTTTAAAAGAACATTCCATTTCTATCATACATACTTGATAAATACTATCTACTGGAGGAAGCTTAAAAGAGGGATATGGGTAAGTGAAGTGGCTGCGCCCATTATATCTAAGTACTGTAATTATGTTTTGTTTCTGCAGATCTTTTTTTTAGGAAAAAACCGAGCCATTATGTATAATTATGGATGGGTGTGTGTGATTAAGACAGGGTAGCTTGTCCTTTTGAACTCAAAAATACTCTCTCCCAACACTTCAGAGCTACTATTGACTTGGGATGTGACAAGGCTCCTGGCAATCAGAGAGTACATTCCCTTCATTATTTCACTCAGTTCTTCTGGTAGACATTCAATAAAAGGCTTTAATTAAAAGTCTGGGGCATCACCAGGACGTGACCCCAAATCAAGCTGACATTTCGATTCAATTTTTTTTTTAAAAAAAGCCCTTATTGTTCATTGGGCAGCCCACCTTCGTCCTCGTCAGAGGCGAGGCAAAATTCTAGTTAATTACTGAGGCTGTTTTGTTGTGAATGTCAGTGTGTGGCAAACGATTTGATTTAGGGCCATTTGGCTGAGCTGAGGTGCGATGCCATAGCTGTGGGTCTCCTACTGTGAAGCAGGAGAATGCACTGAAGGATTTCTGGATGACTCCTGGAGTGGCAGGAATAAAGCCAGTGGTGAAATTCGATTTTTTTTTACTACCGGTTCTGTGGGTATAGCTTGGTGGGCATGATGTGGCTGGTGGGCATGGCTTGGTAGACATGTCTTGGTGGGTGTGGCAGGGGAAGGATACTGCAAAATCCCCATTCCCTCCCCACTCCAGGGGGAAGGACACTCTCCAGAACCTGTCAGAACCTGCTGGATTTCACCCCTGAATAAAGCTCATCGTAGTTAAGCTATTGAAAAGACAGACCAGATTTTTAATAACTTTCTTAGAGATCATCACTTCCACATTCACCACCTCCACATGACCTGCCTCTGTAGAATTCTGAGGATCCGGTGGCAGGACAAGGTGCCAGAAACAGAAGTCCTCTCCAGAGCAGGCCTGCCATCAGTTCACACCAGTGGTGGGATTCAAATAATTTAACAATCGGTTCTCTGCCCTAATGATTTCTACCAACAGCCAGTTCACCAAACTGCTCAGAAAGTTACCAACCGGTTCTCCCGAAGTAATGCAAACTGGCTGAATCCCACCACTGGTTCACACCCTGCTGATGAGAGCCGGGACACGCTGGGCAGGCCACATTGCAAGGATGCCAGACCATCACATCCACAAATAGCTCCTCTATGGTGAGCTGTCTCAAGGAAAGCGATCGCATGGGGGGGGGCAAAGGAAATGATAGAAAGACACGTTGAAAGCCTCCTTCAAGTACCGAGATATCGACATCACCTCCTGGGAAACCCTGGTACAAGATCGATCTGCGTGGTGCACCCTGATCCACCAAGGCTGACAGACATCTGAGGACAGAAGGACAACTGTAGCACAAGAGAAGCGAGCACTCCACAAAGCCAGAGCTTCAAATGCTGCAACAGTGGTGCCCACACATGTCTGCTCAACATGTGGCAGAGAACATTTCGTGCCCATGTAGGCCTTACCAGCCCCCCACAGACACATTGTGGACAGCCCACAACCTGTTAGATGTCAAGGTCTTCTTCAAACACAATGGACAAATATCACCAAGATAATCAGAACGGGAGACATTCAGATCTTGGGGGAAGGATGCTGTCCCAGAAAGCAGGTGCCAGAGGTGGGTTCCTACCAGTTCGCACCTATTCGGTAGAACCGGTTCGTCAAATCTACCGAACCGGTTAGAAGAGGTTCCACCAGTGGACCCAGAAAGCAGGCCACACCTACAGAAGAGGTCCCAAATTTTTTTGAAACTCACCACTGGTCTTTGGATATGATTATTCTACACTATCATGCTCATATTTATAAAACTCAGTGCCTCTGTGAAAGGGAAGGATGACTACTGCGTTTGCGGTGCAATCAGAACATTGTGTGTGTTGAAGTTGTTTTAACGCAAACCAAAGATGCCTTTTAAAAAACAAGTTTACATCCTATTCTTATGCATGCCAGTGCTGTGTGTGAGGTAATTTAAGGTGGTTCTGACAAGTGTCGTCCGCATCTTCATATCCGGCCACATGGGCGGCAAGCCACTCCCATCCGGTCACATGGGTGGCAAGCCACTCCCACAAAGGAGGCCACACCCACAGAGTAGGTTCGAACAATTTTTGAAACCCACCACTGGCAGGTGCCATAACTTAGGAGGCAGGCTTTACAAATTTCTGTGCCTTTATTTTGCCTTTTTATCACCTGCCTGTTGATAAAGGAGGAACTTGATTGGTCTTTACTTGTATGCTACCTTACAAAAACTTTACCATTCCTGGACATAGTAAGAAGGGGCAGGGGAGATCTGGACTAGGTTGTCTGGAATGTCTAAACAGTATAACAGAATGACAGAGTTGGAAGGGACCTTAGAGATCTTCTAGTCCAACCTCTGCTCAGCCAGAAAGCTCTATACCATTTCAGACAAATAATTGTCCAATCTCTTCTTAAAAACTTCCAGTGTTGGAGCATTCACAACTTCTAGAGGCAAGTTGTTCCACTGATTAATTGCTCTGTCATCTTGGGCATTTTCAAAACAAAAATAAAAATAAAAATTGATAAAAAGGGCCAGATTTATATTTATATGTACACCCCAAAACACACATGGATGCTTTATTCCCCAAATTAGTTTCCTTTTATTTTTGGACACAGGCCAATAATTGCCAAATTCCAAGAATTCCTTCCACAATACACCAAGAGTTCGTGGCTTGCTTCCAGAGTTCTGCTGAGAGAAATCACTTTAGACTCATTTTGTTCTCCGATAAATTCTGAATCATTCCCCAGAAGCTTACAGGATACGCTTGATTATATTTGCGACTCCTCTTATGATCAAGAACCGCTGCGATTTTACATTAGAGGGAGACTGAAAATCATAAATTTATCAATGAAGGCATTCTTGCAAAAAAAAAAAAAAAAAAGAACAACCATTCTTCTTTTGGAAGAGTGGACTGCCAAGTCAATTATCCTTCTTTAAATTCACAAACAATTCTGGATTTTAAATTCTGCATTCAAACTTCTGGAGGGAAGCTGTTCCAAGGATTGTTATATCAGGATATTTCTCCTTAGTTCTTGGTTACTTCTTTCCTTGATTGTTTCCATTCATTGCTTCTTGTCCTGCCTAATGAGCCAGGTACTACCTATATATGTGCTATAGATGCTCTCTCAAGAGTGTATCCAGGGAGCTCAACCAATTTTGGAATCAATGCAAAGATATTTGTATATCCGAAACCCCACTGGGAGAACTTCTGGATGGATGTAGCAGTTAGCAAGAGCAGTTAGATTTATATACCACTTCCTAGGGCTTTCAGCCCTCTCTAAGCGGTTTACAGAGTCAGCATATCGCCCACACAGTCTGGGTCCTCATTTCACCCACCTCGGAAGGATGGAAGGCTGAGTCAACCTTGAGCCGGTGAGATTAGAACCGCTGAACTGCAGATAACAGTCAGCTGAAGTGGCCTGCAGTACTGCACCCTAACCACTGTGCCACCTCGGCTCTTCATAGGATGTGCTCCTATGAAACTCCCATATGCTTCATATTTTTGCTAACTGTGTGCAAACTTCACCAACCTAATCATAGTGTGCAGTAGCACCCAGATAACCTTGAGTAACACCCTAAAAGAAAGCCAAGCAAAGCCAGATAAGACTTAGGACCTGGATATGAAATTGTCAAGAAATGCCAGCGTTGTAGGCTAGACTGGGCCTGTTGTGGCCCGCCAGTGGCCAGCGGAACTTGTGGCAGGCTCAGACAGTGAGGAGATTGGGGAGGAACATGGACCAATCCTGGAGTCTGGAGAAGGCTTTGACAATGTTCTGCATCGGAGGCAGAGATGAAGCCAGGGCCTTCTGACAGTTATCAGCTGCCTACGGCATCGGATATCAGTGGGGCAGAAGAACAGCTGGAGCCTGTTCCCGATGTACACTTGCACAGAGCTGCCAGGAGAAGGGAACAGCTAAGGAACAAGGGCCGACTTGGGAGTAAAGGCACAAGTGGATGGTGAATGGCCCCTCCCAGAGGGAATAAAGAGGAGCGAAAGGGGAGGGGAGTTTGCAGAAGACAATTAGTTCAACTCATTAGGGTGAAGATCTGTTCCTGACTTCTTGCCAAGTATTGTCTGCTACAGCGTGGGCGTTTGGAAGATATCGACCTGGCAACTCTCCAAGCCTGATAAAGATCTGTAGTTGTGACATCTCATGAAAGACTGTTTGCAGGGACTTTGCTGGAGAGGAATAACCTAAATTAAAGAGATTTTATCGGGACGAGGAGTCTGCTTCATGATCTTGGGAAGCCTAGGTCAGAACAGGGCCGTGAAACAAAAAATCCTAGTAGGTTTGAGAGGATCTTGATTTTCATGATCAAACTTACTTTAAAAGCTGAACTATCTCGGGCTGATTTTGAGAGACGCTGTTCAGCTTCAGAATAAATCCATATGCGCTTCCCCCCCCCCTCTCAGTCTGTTCAATCGTGTCCGATTCAACGGAAGGCAAAAAAAAAAAAAAAGTGCATATGGATTTATTATATTGATTTATAAAAAGAAAAGCATTCCAAAGCTGGAGGCAGTGAACTGTAGCCACGGCTATATTTTCGTGCCGTCTAAATGAAGAGCTGAGGGTTTTAGACCAAAAGGTCAACTGTTTGCATGAGATGCTGTGCCCTGAGCCATTAAAAAAAAAGGAAAAAAGGGGAGGGAGGCAGACATAACAATTTAGCAGGGGATGTAGTGTTTGTAATGCTGCCTACCTAGCTGCTTGGTCAAACCAATGCTTGCAGTTAGAATTCTCCCATGCTTTCCTTCATGGAGCACAAAGAATGTTCTTTCTGTGCCAACTCAGGAAGCTTAAACTGCCCAAGGAGCTGCTGATCCAGTTCTACAGAGGAATGCTTGAGTCTGTCATTTGCACCTCTATAACTGTCTGGTTTGGCTCTGCAACCCAACAAGACAGACACAGACGTCAGAGGATAATCAGAACTGCAGAAAATGCAGTTACTACCAACCTACCATCCAGTGAGGACCTGTACACTGCAGGAGTCAAAAAGTGGGCTGTGAAAATATTTACAGACCCCTCGCATCCTAGACATGAAATGTTTCAACTCCTAACCTCAAAACTATAGAGCACTGCACAGCATAACAACTAGAGACAAGAACAGTTTTTTTTCCTGAACGCCATCGCTCTGCTAAACAAATAATTCCCTCAACACTGTCAAACTACTGTATTTACAAAGGCTGCATTAGTATTACTATTAATATTCTCATCATTCCTATCACTCATCTCCTCCCATTTATGTCTGTATGACTCTAACTTTGTTGCTTGTATTCTTACTATTTATATTGATTGTTTCCTAGTATGATTTGATTGCTTATTTGTACCCGATGACTATCATTAAGTGTTGTATCTTATGATTCGTGATGAATGTATCTTGTCCTTTTATGTATACTGAGAGCATCTGCACCAAAGACAAATTCCATGTGTGTCCAATCACACTTGGCCAAAAAAGAATTCTATTCTATTCTATTCTATTCTATTCTATTCTATTCTATTCTATTCTACTCTACTCTACTCTACTCTACTCTACTCTACTCTACTCTACTCTATTCCTTTCCCTTTCCCTTTCCCTTTCCCTTTCCCTTTCCCTTTCCTTTCCTTTCCTTTCCTTTCCTTTCCTTTCTCTTCCTTTCCCTTCCTTTCCTTTCTTTTCCTTTCTTTTCCTTTCCTTTCCTTTCCTTCCCTTCCCTTTCCTTCCCTTCTATTCCTTATTGTATTGTATTGTATTGTATTGTATTGTATTGTATTGTATTGTATTGTATTGTATTCCATTCCATTCCATTCCCTTCTCTTCTCTTCTCTTCTCTTCTCTTCTCTTCCATATTGTATAGTATTGTATTGTATTCCATTCCATTCCATTCCATTCCCTTCTCTTCTCTTCCATATTGTATTGTATTGTATTGCATTGCATTGCATTGCATTGCATTGCATTCCATTCCCTTCTCTTCTCTTCCATATTGTATTGTATTGTATTGTATTCCATTCCATTCCATTCCCTTCTCTTCTCTTCCATATTGTATTGTATTGTATTCCATTCCATTCCCTTCTCTTCTCTTCTCTTCCATATTGTATAGTATTGTATTGTATTCCATTCCCTTCTCTTCTCTTCTCTTCCATATTGTATTGTATTGCATTGTATTCCATTCCATTCCCTTCTCTTCTCTTCTCTTCCATATTGTATAGTATTGTATTGTATTCCATTCCATTCCATTCCCTTCTCTTCTCTTCCATATTGTATAGTATTGTATTGTATTCCATTCCATTCCATTCCCTTCTCTTCTCTTCCATATTGTATAGTATTGTATTGTATTCCATTCCCTTCTCTTCTCTTCTCTTCCATATTGTATTGTATTGTATTCCATTCCATTCCCTTCTCTTCTCTTCTCTTCCATATTGTATAGTATTGTATTGTATTCCATTCCATTCCCTTCTCTTCTCTTCCATATTGTATTGTATTGTATTCCATTCCATTCCCTTCTCTTCTCTTCTCTTCCATATTGTATAGTATTGTATTGTATTCCATTCCCTTCTCTTCTCTTCTCTTCCATATTGTATTGTATTGCATTGCATTGCATTGCATTGCATTCCATTCCATTCCCTTCTCTTCTCTTCTCTTCCATATTGTATAGTATTGTATTGTATTCCATTCCATTCCATTCCCTTCTCTTCTCTTCCATATTGTATAGTATTGTATTGTATTCCATTCCATTCCCTTCTCTTCTCTTCCATATTGTATTGTATTGCATTGCATTGCATTGCATTGCATTGCATTCCATTCCCTTCTCTTCTCTTCTCTTCTCTTCCATATTGTATTGTATTGTATTGTATTCCATTCCATTCCATTCCATTCCCTTCTCTTCTCTTCCATATTGTATTGCATTGCATTGCATTGCATTGCATTCCATTCCATTCCCTTCTCTTCTCTTCTCTTCCATATTGTATTGTATTGTATTGTATTCCATTCCATTCCATTCCATTCCCTTCTCTTCTCTTCCATATTGTATTGTATTGTATTGTATTGTATTGTATTCCATTCCATTCCATTCCCTTCTCTTCTCTTCTCTTCCATATTGTATTGTATTGTATTGTATTGTATTGTATTGTATTGTATTGTATTGTATTGTATTGTATTCCATTCCATTCCATTCTCTTCTCTTCCATATTGTATTGTATTGTATTGTATTGTATTGCATTGCATTGCATTGCATTGCATTGCATTGCATTGCATTGCATTGCATTCTATTCTATTCTATTCTATTCTATTCTATTCTATTCTATTCTATTCTTGCTGAAAGCCAGGCCTCAGCAGCTCCTGCAATTGCTCCCGTTTAAGCACCTTTTCAGTTCAGGGGAGGCAGGGGGGGCAGCGTTTAAGTTGCAACAGAAGCTTCCCACTGCAGGGGTGTTGGATAACTCGACTGGGTTCATTGAGATTGTACTGCAGCTCAGCTGATTTGCAAACACTTTCCTTCTTTGCACTTATGCAGCCAGCTTTTTCTCTGCTTGCCAAGATCAGAGGGAAAGTTAGAACTTTACATATGGGGAAGGATAGAATCGATAAGGTTTTCAGGGTTGTCCTGTTTCCATTTGCCACCTCTCTGAACTACTCAAAATTTCTGCTACCAGTTCTCTAAACTACTCAAAATTTTTGCTACCGGTTCTCTGAGCTACTTAAAATTTCCACTACCGGTTCTCCAGAACCTGTCAAAACCTGCTGGATTTCACACATCCTACTGGTTCTGTGGGTATGGCTTGGTGGGCATGGCTGGGGAAGGATACTGCAAAATTTCCATTCCCTCTCCACTCCAGGGGAAGGATATTGCAAAATCTCCATTCCCACCCCACTCTGGAGCCAGCCAGAGGTGGTATTTGCCAGTTCTCTGAACTACTCAAAATTTACACTACTGGTTCTCCAGAACCTGTCAGAACCTGCTGGATTTCACCCCTGATCCATCCCCATCTCTCTCCCCCTCCCTCCTTCCACCCAGATAGACACCCATTCTGTGGGCTAAAGAAGTGAGCTACCATTTTCAATCTCCTCCAATATCCAGGAACCAATCATCTACATTTATCTTCTTTAGAGATCAAATGCAGCCTTAAACAAAGGAGATCAGAAACGAATGGGCAGTGTTAATGGGAACTGGACATACTGGCAGGACAGTGGATTCCTTTTATCTTGATTTGATTGGTTTTCAGGGTTTTGAATGCCAAGGCCGGGTGAAATAAGTTCACCTTGTTGAGTCGCTGAGTCTTCTTGCATTAGGGAAGACTCTCCAGCATTATAAGGGATGGAATGAGATGGCGTGGTATTTGTGAAGTGGGGAAAGTGATTATGCCCTTTTTGCGGTATGACTTAGGATGATGACAAAAGCCTGCTTTTGCAAGGATTGGACTGACGGATGCTGGCATTCTTAACAAGGGTGCTTAGAGACACAATGGTTCAGTGGCTGTTTTGCCGTTCTTTTTATGATTCACTAAACTTTCTTTCTTTTTCTTCAGTCGGTGGCAATAAAAGGATCTAGCTTGGCCTCATTTGATCGTTCTTTCTGGGAGGAAGTCAATTTTTTTCAAATATTTGGTAGCATTCTTGGAAATCTAAAATGGAAGACACTTAAGGAAAATTTAAACGTTGGGCGTAGATGTTGTTGGAAGAAATATCCATCTGGTTCAGGTCCAAGCAGGGAGAAAGACAAAGGAAACATGGTGGCTTATTGGAAAGATGGTTTTTAATGAAGCAGAACTATCAAGCACATGGTCCTGGTGCAACTGAACACATGGAGTGAAGTGTGAGGGTTATTTATACCCTCTCTTGGGCCTTGCCCATGAGCTTCCTGTTCCTGTGCAAGAGTATATATTCTATTGGCTGCTGTCATACTCCCATGGGGTTATGCAGAGGTCATAGCTGAGGTTGTCTGAGCTCCCAGGTTTGGTTGAAGCTTGCTGGGAGATGCAATGTCCTTAGATTGTTCCATGTGATGAGCTCTGCTGATAGATAATCCTATTATGTCATGCAGGGTCATGTCTTAATCCCATCACCCTGGAGCTGAAGGTCTTTTGTCTTGGATATGTGTTGGCCCAGTCCTTCTTAATGAGAACCAAATATCTGCTGGGGGCAGATAGCTGGGGCTGAGTTTCTGTCTCCCTTAAAATTCCCAAAATATAATATTCTGCCTTTTTAATATTTCCTAAAATATTTCATTCTTCTAGGAGGGTTGGCTGCTAACCAACCCTGTGTGTGTGAGAGTGTGTGTGTGTGTGTGTCTGTGAGTGTGAGAGAGAGGGAGGGAGGGAGGGAGGGAGAGGGAGGGAGGGAGGGAGGGAGGGAGGGAGGGAGGGAGAGAGAGAGAGAGAGAGAGAGAGAGAGAGAGAGAGAGAGAGAGAGAGAGAGAGAGAGAGAGAGAGAGAGAGAGAGAGAGAGAGTTCCAGCATAACTCTGGAATGCCTCGAGCAATTTCAACCAAACTTGGTACACAGATGACTTACTCTCTGGAAACAAATACTGTGTGGGCAAGACACTTTTAAAACCCCTCGGACTATATGTTCTGTTAAGATACAGCCTGTTGTGCCTTAAAATGAATTCTACTGTACTGCTGAAAAATGGCTTCTATTATACAGCACAATGGAGTTGAAGCCATGGTAACGGCTTCACAGTACCCGACAAGGTGGCTCCCTCTGGTAAGAGGGAAAATCCAGCATTAGAAATTATGTATAGTCTGGACATTTCCATCCTATAAACAAATACCTCGACTCCGGATTATCAGCTACTATCAAATAAACAAAGTAAGTCTGTGTTATTAAAAGGGGTGATCCATCAAAAACGTCTGATTACTTCTTAGCATATTTTTTTTTTGAGATGGAGCTAAAATATTCCTTTGTCTTCTGAAGATTGGTCTTCTCAAATTCCTAACAGTTAATAAAATTGAATAAACTCAAGCATTCATGGTAGATATATATATATGAAGCACCCGCAACTTTTTCTTTATAAACAAAAGAAGAAAATATATGAATTCAACCCAGTTGATACTTTTTCCCTCCTTTGTCATTTCACAAATTGATTATACTTTGTAATGGGATGTGTGAGCCTGCCTCTGACAGCTTATCCTATTATTATCTGGAGCGAGATTTGTTCAAGAAAGAAAGAAAGTTGGCATCACATCCATCCTATTTCCATAGTTGGTTTTGGTTATAATGAGCCCAGCAAAGCCAATTCCACAGAGACAGTTTGAAGAAAAGGGTGGTAAGATTCTCAGTGCCTTCTCACTTAAACATTGCAAACGTTCACCCAAAAATTCTTCCAATGATTTTTTTTAGAATTGATTTAATCTGACATTTAAAGAGAAGTTTCTGGCAAATTTCTGTTCGGCGACTTCTTTCAATAGTGACATGAAATGGGCTCAAAAGCCTGCCAAAATAAAATCCTCTTCTTTGTATCTTGGAAAAAGCTTCTGGAGTCTCTTCAGCAATATCTTTAGGGAACTTCTAATGTTCTGCAGAAGATTTTTTTAAAGAAATAATCTTCCCAAGATCTTGGCCAGTTTGTTAAGATATTTAAGTTTAGTAGGAGGGTTCTGCTGTGAGCCAGAACACATAATTATGGTTGATTGGTTGAAAGTCTATGGAGATTCTCAAACATCCAGGTCATGGTTGTCCCAAAGGTTCAACGACTCTCTAAAAGAATGAAAATGACCAACGGTCTGCAAGGAATATAAATCCTTTCATTTGCCACTATTCATTCAGAGCTGAGGAAGCTTCTTTGAATGAGAAGTGAAACCTCTTCAAAAAAAACAAAACAAGGAAGTCCAGTTACCGGATGAATAAGCACTTTTGGGAGTTGATTGATTGGTGAGTGCTGGCTCCTGCGGTGAGACAATCTGCAATGTGATTGGTTGCTGTGAGCGTAAGGGGGAGGAGTTTCCTTGTTTTCCCGCCTTTTTCTTCTGTGGGCTCTGTGATTTACCTCATGATGTTCTTATATGCCTGACTATCTTGTTTGCTGTACATATAGATGTAAAATATACTTATTTACAAAAAACTACAAGTTTGTGTCAGTTTCTCAGACTACATTTGGACACCGGTCGCACAATTCCCTGTCACAGTTTCTCATTTTTGTGAATTAGTTCATTTCCATTTTATTTTGATATTTTAAATAATACCGTGTTTCCCTGAAAATAAGACAGGCTTTCCAATTTAGTATAGTTTTGTGCACTTTCCCCTTTATCCAGTTAAATATGAGCCAGCCGTGTGCAGCAGCTGCCAAAAAAGTCAACACAGTTCTAGGCTGCATAAACAGAGGGATAGAATCAAGATCACGTGAAGTGTTAATACCACTTTATAATGCCTTGTTAAGGCCACACTTGGAATACTGCATTCATCTTTGGTCGCCACGATGTAGAAAAGATGTGGAGACTCTGGAAAGAGTGCAGAGAAGAGCAACAAAGATGATTAGGTGACTGGAGGCTAAAACATATGAAGAACGGTTGCAGGAATTGTGTCTAGTTTAATGAAAAGAAAGACTAGGGGAGACATGATAGCAGTCTTCCAATATCTCAGGGGTTGCCATAAAGAAGAAGGAGTCAAACTATTCTCCAAAGCACCTGAGGGTAGAACAAGAAGCAATGGGTGGAAACTAATGAAGGAGAGAAGCAACTTAGAACTGAGGAGAAATTTCCTAACAATTAGAACAATTAATCAGTGGAACAACTTACCTCCAGAAGTTGTGAATGCCCCAACACTGGAAGTCTTTAAGAAGATGTTGGATAACCATTTGTCTGAAATGGTCTACGGTTTCCTGTCTAGGCAGGGGGTTGGACTAGAAGACCTCCAAGGTCCCTTCCAACTCTGTTATTCTTTTCTATTCTATCCAGGGGAAAAGGGGGAAAAAAGCAGGACCAGCGTTTCAACAATTTGAAAAAGTGAGACTTTTCAAGGATGGTTGATTCTGGAGTGCGCATACTGTTTCAAACACATGAAAATTAGTTAACTTTCCCTTGAAATCTCAACCAAACCATTTTTTTTTTTTGCTTCCATCTCTATTGGGGGCCCCAGGAAGAGGCAGTTTCACTGCCGAATCAATTATCTTCCAGGCAGGTCACATCCAAGATGAGCCTCCAACTCAGAATTTAATAGACCAGAGAAATAAACAAGTGCTTTCAAATGAAGAAAATTCCCCAGTGCTTGTAAAGTTAAGTTCCAGCGATGGCCCAAATGCTGATAAAAAAAGTTGGCATGTACTACGTGCCTTATCACCACCGATCTTACAAGGCTGCCCCGGGATTCGTGCTATTTATATAAAAATAGTAAAATAGTTATTTAATCAGACGTAGCTTTACTTTATTTTTCCCGGAAAGCTGTTAGCTTTATGTCATTAATTTCATGAACTGAAAGAGGCTTCCTGTGAATTTGTACTGCTGAGCTGTTGCAAAACCCAATCCATTGTAGCCTTTTTTTCCCTCCCAAATTAAAGGTAAAAGATTTCAGGGAAATAGAAATAGTAGCACTGAGCTGACGTGTGACTTTTTAGGGGACGCTGTGAGCCTCTAATAAAACTGGCCATCTCTTATTTTCTGCTCGTTAGAGCTGCTTTTAAACAGCACTTGCCATTTTTACTTTTTCTCTGCCAAATCGTTTTCTCCAAGGGTGACGGATTTGTGTGCTTTTTTATGGGTGACCTTTGGGGGAATATATATATATATATATATATATATATATATATATATATATATATATATATATATATATATATATATGTGTGTGTGTGTGTGTGTGTGTGTGTGTGTGTGTGTGTGTGTGTGTGTGTGTGTGTGTGTGTGTGTGTGTTTTATTTGTGCTGATAAATAAATAAAGGAAGACTAGTATAGATCTATTTCAAGCTATTTAGCTCTCATCAGCTAGCCATATCCTTACTGGGATTCAAACAACAGTAAAAATATTGGGTTTCTGTCGTGATGGACTCTTGTGACGAGCCGATTGACAGATGATGGAAGCAGTTAGCTTCCTCCCGTAATTGGGGCTTACCAGGGGTTGTGACACTATATATATATATATATATATACATACATACATACATACATACATACATACATACATACATACATATATATATGTAGGTCTCTAGTTGTTCGGGTTTTCTCCCGCGTAGAATTGGAGATGTCTTGGCGACGTTTCGACGAAGTCACATTCGTCATCTTCAGGCTGCTGCTGACTACTTCAGGTTTGGTGTTTCCAGGAGTAGACTACTATGCGGGAGAAAACCCGAACAACTAGAGACCTACATACTAACACCCGCGAAAACCTCAGAAAACATATATATATATATATATATATATATATATATATATATATATATATATATATATATATATATATATATATATATATATATATATATATATATATATATATATATATATATATATATATATCTTACTAAGACTCAGGATGTGAGGCTAGGGAAGAAAGGAAGGAAGGAAGGAAGGAAGGAAGGAAGGAAGGAAGGAAGGAGAGAGGGAGGGGAGGTAGGAGAGGAAGGAAGGGGAAGAGAGGGAGAGGAGGAAGGGGAGGAAGGAAGAGAAAATGGAAGGAAGGAAGAAAAGAAAGAAGGGAGGGAGGGAAGAAGGGAAGGAAGGGGAGGGAGTACAGAAGGAAGGATGGAAGGGAAGAAGGAAGGGGGAGAGAGGGAGGGGAACTAGGAGAGGAAGGAAGGGAAAGGGAGGGAGTACAGAAGGAAGGATGGAAGGGAAGAAGGAAGGAAAGAAAGGAAAGAGGAAGGGAGGGAGTGAAGAAATAAAGTGGGAGAAGCACAAAAGGAAAGATGAAAGAGAAGAAGGAAGGAAGGAAATAAAGAAAAATAAAGAAAGAAAAGAG
Source organism: Thamnophis elegans (assembly GCF_009769535.1). Taxonomy (NCBI): domain Eukaryota; kingdom Metazoa; phylum Chordata; class Lepidosauria; order Squamata; family Natricidae; genus Thamnophis; species Thamnophis elegans. The sequence goes on from NC_045548.1 coordinate 72,379,675, forward strand.
AAAGAAAGAAAGAAAACAACGGGGAGATGGGGAAGGAGGGATGGATGGAGGGATGGAGGATTGAGGGAAGAGAGGGAGGAAAGGGGAGGGAGGGGAAGGGAGGAGATGGAGGAAAAGGAGGGAAAGGGGAAAAGGGGGAATGAGAAAGAAGAAGAAAAGGAGAGAGAGAAGGAATGATATCCTACTATCATCCCACTTACTCATCTTCTTGAAATAGATTTCTTGAAGATCTTAATGTTTCGCCATTGCATTCTTACATAGGAACATCTTTTTTTAAAAAAAAAATCTCCTTCACAAGTACAGATGGACCAGAATCCTTGGATTAATTTGAAACGATGCAAAGAGACTTTGGAAAAGAGAATCCAAAGAAGAAACAGAAAACAAGTTTTCTATACACCCTGTGAGCATCATGCCACCATTTCTTTGGATTTTCACAGCAGAGATCTAAGGAGAAGACATTGTGAATACAATAGTTGGCTTCCCACAGACAAACATTATCACTAATCTTTCTGCCTGGCTGTCAACATTTTTTCCTCCCACATGAAGCCACAGTGCATGGCATTTTGGCATCATTTCGCTGGGCTTTTCAAACGGACAGATTGTTTTGCCCATCGCTGTGAATCAGACACCATGAGGTGACATAGTTTATGTGTGAAAGAGACATGTTAGTTGGATGCCAATTTGTGTGTCTTCCCACTGGTCAGTTGGGGAGGGTGCTAGTTAGGTCAGAATAATCAAGTTCAAAGAATGTATAGACTGGTATAGGATCTCCTGCCACAGGCGGGGGTGGTGGGTGGTGGGAGGTTGGACTAGAAGATTACAGTACAGAGTGATTGCAACAGTTCCTACTGATGAAAAATATTGCCCCAAGTATGTCCTCTAGCAGAATAAGAATGAAGGATCCTGATGCTTCAAGATAGTAAAGCTATATGCATTGTATTTGTTTTTCAATTTCCCCCAAATTTCACTCCTTCGGCTGGCACTCCAAGTGTGGTTTTTCTCTTCGTACAGTAGATCTTTGATGCCTTAATCAGTCAAATGTTGACAATAATAGTGAACAACGAATAGAGCTCCAGGGGAATGATTCTTTCATTCAAAGAAGAAAGATAGCATATCGAGGAATTGTGGAACCATCTTGAGAACATTCTTGTTTTATGTCTCTATATTTTGACAGGAATGTCAGTATGGAAACTTGAGCTGCTGATGTCTGTGTGTGCTGTGTGTGTGTGTGTGTGTGTGTGCAGCACATGTATTAGTTTGCATATTGCTGAGTATCATGTGAAATAATCAATATGGATTTATTCTTCCCGGACCCCAGAAAGACTGTATATAATAATCTATTGATGCTGTCAACATCGTAGTCCTTTCTTTCTTTCCCCCCAAACTTTGTTGTCACAGAAGAAATGCTGCAAAATGTTCCTGGAGGGGGAAAAAAGAGTGTATTTATTTATTTGTGGAATTAATACAGCTGCTCACATTGCGATGCCGAGCAGCAAATAATCTGTTAGGGCCCAACCACTGTCGCCCCAGAAAATAGTTAAAAACCACCAAATGAAAAGGCAATTGCAATTCAAATCCCATCTCCGGGCAATGAGACAAAAAATCTGCCTGCACAAGAGAGCTGATGGTTTTTAGAATCAACCGAGGACGACCTTAGTCATCTGTTCAAAGGGGGATGGAATGTTTTCTTTGTGGAATTATGGAATTGTGAAACGATGAAAAGATTTGACATCTGAATTGGACTCAGTCAGCAAAGAGACACTTGAGAAGAGGCCCAAAACTCTTATCTTGATGTGATTCGTGATTGTCAGGAGATCCCTTCCAGAGGTGGTATTCAGCTGGTTCGGACTGGTTTGGGTGAACCAGTAGTGAAAAATTTGAGTAGTTTGGAGAACTGGCAAATACCGACTCTGGTTGGCCCTGCCCTCCCACCTCTGTCATTCCCTGTCCTATATTCCCTTGTCTTTTAGCTCAGCTAGTTTGCGTGGCAGAGTGGATTGCTGCAATACAGCTGAGCTAAAAAAAAAACCCAGCTCAGCTCACCATCGCTGGCGGTTTTTGAGTGCTGCTCGCGTGCAATGCGCTCTCTCATAGAATCAGTAGGAAAAGATTGGGATTCCCACCGCTCATCCCTTCGCTTCAGGAGAACCAACTTCTGCCTATCGTAAAAGTTCCTTTGACAGGAAAGTAAAATGATCACTCCCATCCACCAGTTAGTGGAGTGAAAGTGTGGCCTTTTGGGGAGGCTTTTCCAAGGTTTGCTCAAATCTTCATCAAAGCCAGACCAGCATCTGCCTAGTTCTAGGAAAGCCCTATTCAATGCAAACCTTTTCCAAAATACTTTGAGGATTGGTTTGTGCCTGTCCTAAGCTTAGGGGATGTTTCTCAACCTTTGGCAACTTTAAGATGGACTTCCATTCCCAGAATTCCTCAGCCTGCATGGGAATTTGTGGGAATAGAAGTCCAGACATCTTAAAGTTGCCAAGACTGGGAAACATCAGCTTAGGTGATATGAAGTCCAATTGGCTAGTCTTCAAAGTACAATGGATTGGTTTCTTCCTCCCCCTCCCCTTTCCCTTGCCCCTGTCCCCCTCCAACCTCCCTCTCCCCCTTCCTGCTTTCTACTCCCCTCTCCCTTTATCCCTCCCATTCCCCTCCTCCTTTCCTTCCCCTTCCCCCCTCTCCTCTCCTTTCCCTCCCCACCATGTCTCCATCTCCCTCTTCCTTAGCATCTCCATCATCTGCATTCTCTCTCCTTCTGTCAATCCCCCCCTTTTCTTTCCCCCCTCTCTTTCTCCCTTCACCCTTTCTCCATCCCCCACTCCCTCTGATTCCCCTTCTCCTTCTCCCCTCTCCTCTTCGTCTTCTCCTACCCACCCAATCTCCATCCCCCTCTCCCTCTACATTTCCTTCTTCCCTCTCTTTCCCACTCTCTATCCCCCCTCTTCTTCCCTCACCATGCCTCCATCCCCCAAAACAATTCCTACTCCCTTTCTCCTCCCCCTCTCCTCTTCCACTCTCCATCCTGTCTCCATCCCCTTTCAGTCTCCCTTTTTTGCCTTCTTCCTGTCCCCCTCTTCCCTTTACTTCTCCTCTCACCCTGTCTACATCCCCCACTCTCTCTTTTCCCTCTCCTTCTCCCTTTCTCCTTTTCCCCTGCTTCCTCTCACCCTCCTTCCCTCGCTCTGATTTTAATTTTGTTTTTTCACTGTAGAAAAATACCAGGTCTACCTCTCATTAATAGTTAATCCTCTTCCTCTCCTAATCCCAGAAACTTTTTTGTAACGTTTTTAAAATAAATACATGAACACTTCATTATTTAATCCTTCAAAACTGTACCAGCCCCTTTAATTTTATATTGTTTGAAAAATTCTACGTGTTCAAATAGACACTTTTTTTTTGAGGTGGGGGAGGAATGGAATTCACTTGTCTGAAAGCCCATGAGGGCTTTTATACCAAAGACAGGCAAAACACAGACAAAGCAATAGATGGAGCCAGGACACAAATGATTTACATTAAAATATAATTAAAATCAAACTAAACTAACGAAGAACTGTTAATACAGATAATTCCTGGGAGTTTTCTGGATTTTATTTCCTTCTGTCCACATTAACAATTACAAATTGAATTCAATTAAATTTTTAATTGTTTTCATTTAAATATAATTAAAAAATAAACTAATTTGAAGTGATGGCATTCCTTCTGTGTGGCAAGCTTTCCTCTCTATTAAAAAATACAAGTTGACGGCAAATTTTTTTTGAGGAAATTGGAAGGTTGCATTTCCAACTTTCCCCTGTTGTTCATAGTATTGTAGAAAAATAACAAGCAGAGCTGGAGGATGGAGTTAAACATGTCAGTAGTTTAGAGTCTTTATATCGTCACAAGAAACTCAAGTCTAACCTCTCTTGAATTCAATTGACCCTTATTTAATGCCAATTTGGTTCTGATCATTAGTTGACCACATTCTTGAGAAGAGGCTTTAATAAATAGTTTGTGGCACAATCTGCTAGGGTCCTGGTTTTTTTGCAACTGACACGTGTGGACTTATGGGTTATGTATAGTACATCTCTTCCTAAAATGTTGTGTGTGTGTGTGGGTGGGTGGGCGGGTCTTTCTGCATATGCTTTAGATAGCTAAATAAATATAAGCTGTGCAGTGGTGGGATTCACATTTTTTTTAACTAGCAGTTCTGTGGGTCATGGCTTGGTGGGCATGGCTTGGTGGGCGTGGCAGGGGAAGGATACTGTAAAATCCCCATTCCGTCCAGATCAGCTGGGACTCGGGAGGCAGAGAATAGATGGGGGCAGGGCCAATCAGAGATGGTATTTCTACTCAAAATTTCCACTACCGGTTCTCCGGAATTGGTCACAACCTGCTGAATACCACCTCTGAAACTGTGACATTCTGCGAGGGATTTCAATTGCCAAGGGGGATTGTAGTACATGATTCCAATATTGTTTACCATGCTTCTATTTATTTATATAGGGAAATTTACACAGCCACCCAATTTACTTTCAGTGACTCCAGGTAGCTTACAAGAATAAAATAAAATATAAGAACAATGAACAAGCAATAGCACTTCCCCCCTCCCACTGCAACAACAATCAAATGTGCTATTTGATGGTCTCCATCCCGCTCTGGGGGCCTCAAACCCATTGGCCAAACCAGGTCTTCAGGGCTTTGCAAATGAATGTCAAACTGGGGACCAATCTTATCTCTTTGAGGATGATATTCCATAGGGAGGGAGCCACATGGAGAAGACCTGTCAGGCCTGCAGCGATCTTTTCTTTTGGGTCTTTAGCCTGCCACACTTTCTATTATTCTCCCATGCAGTTTCTATTGTGGGAAAATGGGAGAGGGGATTGTAAGGAGTCACATACCATGTAGCCACAACAAAATTCTTTATAGAAAGCCAAGGTCATCTTTTGTCTCTGCACCTCTACACCTGACTGGAACTGGACGGGTGGAAACTGCCAGTGTGGCAGTGGAAGATTGGACCATGTGATGGACTTCTGGGTGTGGAGGCAAAATCTTGAACTTTCAACTGGGTGGGGAAAAACCGGGAAGATTTCAGATTCGGGTTTTCCCAGATGTGCCAACATGTCTCTCTTAATAAATTGGAACTTTGAGCAATACTTTGCCTCGGACTCTGATTTAATTTTGGATGCCATTTGGAACCCTGACAAGACCTTTATTCTTGGTCTCTCTAGATCAGTGGGGGTGTCAAACTCGATTTCATTAAGGGCTGCATCAGGGTTGTGTTTGACCGGGGTGGCTGGATGTGGCCGTGGTCATGATAGGCGTGGCGAGGGTGGGCATGGGGTTACGATTAGGATTAGAGTTAGGGTTAGGGTTAGGGTTGGGCACGGCCATAGTGGATTAGGGTTAGGGTTAGGGTTAGGGTTAGGCATGGCCATAGTGGGTTAGGGTTAGGGTTAGGGTTAGGGTTAGGGTTAGGGTTAGGGTTAGGGTTAGGGTTAGGGTTAGGGTTAGGGTTAGGGTTAGGGTTAGGGTTAGGGTTAGGGTTAGGGTTAGGGTTAGGGTTAGGGTTAGGGTTAGGGTTAGGGTTAGGGTTAGGGTTAGGAAGTGGGTAGCATTTCCTTAGAGTCCTGCGGAAAAATCAGGTGGAACAACGGCTGATGACCTCTTTCTATCGGTCCACCATAGCAAGTGTCCTCACATATTGTATTACAGTATGGTATGCTGGTTTAACAGCTGCGGACAGGAAGGCACTACAGAGAGTGATCAATTTGGCACAAGAAACCATTGGTTGCCCTCTGACACCACTGGAGGACATCACCAGGTCTCGCTGCTTTAGCAGAGTAAGGAAGATACTCAGAGATGATTCACACCCTGGTCTGTGTCTCTTTGCACTTCTACCATCAGGCAGAAGACATCAAAGTATAGCCAGCCGAACAAAGAGGTTTAAAGATAGTTTCATCCTTGGGCTGTGAGACTTTTAAATATAACCACAATCACTCCATGCACACGCTAGTTTTTTTTCTTTTTCTTTCTTTTTTCGTTTCTGTTATAATTTTGCACTAGTGAGGTTAAAACCAATTTCATTGTATTTAAGTACAATGACAAATAAAGATTATACTTAAACTTATTGTTCTCCAAAATCCCTTAGGGTAGGATTTTTTCAACCTTGGCAACTTGAAATTGTATGGATTTCAGCTCCCCAAATTCCCCAAACACAGTTTTAGAAAGAATGTCCTTTTAGTTTTCATGGCCCATAATGTCAGATAGTATTTGGGAATATTTTAAACAGAATTTGGAAATAGGAGGACTTCTACATCCATATTCAAGTTTCCTCTGACTTTTTAATGATCCAGAAAAAGGGATGGATGACAATGCACACAAACAATCATTAAACTTAATGACTTTAAAAGCCAGGCATTGTCTAGGAGGCAACTCTGGCAAAATGATAGTACCTACCTTTCTCTAAAACTGCCCAGTGGAATTCATTAGTGCTTGCAAGACAGCTGATATTATTCTTCATTATATAACAGACTTTGATGCTCAATTGTAAGAGAAACAGGGCTGAAATGCTGGCATAGTCCCTGCAGATAAAATGGCAATATTTTAACACCCTCAAAAATAATTGAAGAAACTGTACGATGCCTCATAGGTTCGACATAAACTTGGTGTTTGCAGCATTCTTGATTGGGGAAGGCTGAATTTCTATTGCCATCATAACTATCTATGACAGTGATGGCTAACCATTTTGTTGTTGCATGCCGAAAGTGAGTGTGTGCAACAGTGTGTGTGCGCGCACACCCATATACCCATAATGCAATTGGTGTGTGACACCCACCCCTGTGCCCCACCCCTCTGTGCATGCACGTGGTGCCCCCCAGTGCTCCCCCTCCCCCCGCACATGCGCATATGACCACCACCCCGCACCCCATTTTGGGGCTAGGCGGCCTCCCTGAAGCCATCTGGGACCAAAAACAGGCCACTGGGGTGGGGGGTGCTGCATCCCTCATGCTCCTCCGCACCCTCTGCACATGCGCACACTCCCCGATCCTCATGCATGCATGCACTCCCCCCCACGTGCGTGCAAGCACCCGTGACCCCCTGCACTCCTGCATGGCAGAGACCCAAAAATCTGCTAGCCAGCGAGAGGTGCACACACATGCGCGATGGAGCTGAGCTGGGGTGATGGCTCGCGTACCTGCAGAGAGGGCTCTATGGGCCATCTGTGGCACACGTGCCATTGGTTCACCATCACGGATCTATGATATAAACTTACATATCCAGTAAAGGGAAATTTTCATTGAGTAAATAGAACATAAGCTTCTGGTGCGAAAATTTCTGGATACAAGGGGTTGGTCGAATTGGTTTCTAAATAATAATAAAGGTTGGATGGCACTTAGAAAACCTGCAAATTGACCCAAGAAAACCCCCCTCTCATCTGTTTGTTGCAAAAAGCCCCACTATTTGCTCTGCACATGTACAACATCAATATATTATGACATTCTATGTTCCTGGGAAGAACTTGGTGTGCCTCAAGGCCAACACCAGCTAAAGAATTAGCAGCTGTGACTTCATATTGTTGTGAACAGATACATAAAAATACTGCCAGGAGTTCAAATCAGTCGATTCTAAACCCTGACTGTTCTTTAGAAGATGGATACTGAAGCTGATCCTCAAATTCCTTGACTATCAGTTGAGAAGAGAGGGCTCCATGGAATAGACCAGAGATGTTATTCAGCCAGTTCGGAGTGATTCGGGTGAACTGGTAGCAGAAATTTTAACTGGTTTGCTGAACCAGCAAATATCATCTCTGGCTGGCCCCACCCCATCTGCCCAGTCGCCGCTCTTCCCACCCACCCACTTGCTGCTCACCCCACATGCCTGCTTGCCCACCCTCTCAGGTGAACTGGTAACGGAAATTATAACTGGTTTGCCGAACCAGCAAATACCACCTCTGATTGTCCCCACCTCTGCCCGCCTTGCCCACCCGGTTGCAGCTCACCCCACCAGGTCACTCACATCAAGTTGGCCATGCCCATTCAGTCACATGACCCCTCCCTACCAAGCCATGCCCACCAAGCCATGCCCATAGAATCAGTACTAAAAAATGAATTCTTCCACTTGATGTTGGGAAAGATTGAGGGCAAAAGGAGAAGAGGACAGCAGAGGATGAGATGTTTAGATAGTATCAGCGACACAATGAACATGAATCTGGGCAAAATCTGAGAGACAGGAGAGGATAGGGGAGCCTGGCAGGCCATGGTCCATGGAGCCACTTAAGAGTTGGACTTGACTTAGCAACTGAACAAGGACAACAAAATAAAGGTAAAGACTATATATAGGAAAGAAACATTCAAAAACTAATTTAATTGCAAGAGCAAGACAATGCATGGCCAATACAGTACTTGAAGGAAATAGAAGGAAAAGCCAATAAAGATCTGAAAGAAAGAAAGAAAGAAAGAAAGAAAGAAAGAAAAAGAAAGAAGGAAGGAAGGAAAGAAAGAAAGAAAGAGAAAGACAGACAGACAGAGAAAGAGAGAGAGAAAGAGAAAGAGAGAAAGAGAAAGAAACTGAAGGCTTTGTTTTAGTAGCTTAAGAACAAGCTTGTTAACTTAGTGCATGAAGTCAGAAATTCATCAGATAACAAGCCATAGTACAAAGACCATTTTAGTGAAAAAGATGAAACAACTGAATTTTTGATCAATGGTTGCAGCAAAATTTCACAAACTGACCGCAAGCAGCCTTATGATTGAGTTGTCAGAATTATTCACCAAAAGTTTTGCCCAGATGAAGCCTGTAATTCCTGCAACAATTCTGGCTTGTTGTATTGAGTTCACCTATTTGCCGGTTAATTTAATCCAGGTTATTCTAACAACGAACCCATTCTAATTGTGAACCTAGACCAACCATGCACTTTTATCTTGAACAAGAGATTTCTTTAGTTTTTCTCATCCCTAGCCACAATATCCATTTGCTTTGGACAAATCCTACCTCCCCATTCCCCTAGGTCTCAATGCTCCTTTGAGTGACGATATGTTAATTCTCCATACTCCATTTCAGTAAAGTTGGGTAAAAATGACTTTCAAAATTCTCTGTAAAGATTTGGAACAAATTTTATGGAGACCAGAGGAGAGGGCTTGGCTTCTAGAATAGAATAGCAGAGTTGGAAGGGACCTTGGAGGTCTTCTAGTCCAACCCCGTACTCAGGCAGGAAGCCCTACACCGCTTCAGACAAATGGTGATCCAACCTTAAAAACTTCCAGTATTGGAGCATTCACAACTTCTGGAGGCAAGTCATTCCACTGATTAATTGTTCTAACTTTCAGGAATGAATTTTGAGGGGAATGAATCAATACTCAAGCAAGCGAATCGGGTAGCAACCTAAATCTCTTGTGAACAACTGATCTGCTGAATCTCTGAGGAATGAAATACAAAAATCATAGGACCCAAGTTGCCAAGGGATACGCCAAGAGAATCAACCGCTTGATTTAAATCATCCACATGACCTTTAGCATAGAACAATTTTCAAGGGATGTGGTGGCTCAGTGGCTAAGATGCTGAGCTTGTCAATCAGAAAGGTTGGCAATTTGGCACTTTGAATTCCTGGCAGTTCGAATCCCTCCACATAATGGAGTGAGCTCCCGTTACTTGTCCCAGCTTCTGTCAACCTAGCATTTTGAAAGCACGTAGAAAATGCAAGTAGAAAAATAGGGACCACCTTTGGTAGGAAGGTAACAGCGTTCTATGCTCCTTCGGTGTTTACTCATAGCAATAGCAATAGCAGTTAGACTTATATACCGCCCTCTCTAAGCGGTTTACAGAGTCAGCATATTGCCCCCAACAACAATCCGGGTCCTCATTTCACCCACCTCGGAAGGATGGAAGGCTGAGTCAACCCTGAGCCGGTGAGATTTGAACAGCCGAACTACAGAACTGCAGTCAGCTGAAGTAGCCTACAGTGCTGCATTTAACCACTATGCCACCTTGGCTCTTAATGCCAGCCACATGACCACGGAGACGTCTTCAGGCAGCGCTGACTCTTCGGCTTTGAAACAGAGATGAGCACTGCCCCCTAGAGTCGGGTACATACTAGTACAAGGGGAACCTTTACCTTATAGAACAATTTCAGGCAGGTCAAGTGATTTCATCTGGTGATTTCATCTTGGTCAAGCCAGTTGGATTGTTAGATTTGGAAACAAATATGTTCCTTGTCTCAAGAAAAAAAAAATTCCCTACTGTGCCTGATCTAATTTATAACAAAGCACTTCTTGGTGCTTCCTTTCTTATTTACTCTTCCAGCTCATTACTCCGAATTGTCAGCTTTGCATATGTTAATCTAATCTGATGCATCCGTTTGTGTCTGCTCTACATTTTATCTCCGCACAATGCTTTGGACCAAAAGCCCTTGTACAAACAAACGTCATTCTGAGTTCATCCTTCCTTTTCATCAACTTTCATGAACTGATTGAGTCTGTCACATTGAGTGTAAAACTAGACCAGGATTTCCGGCTAGTCTGAATAGTCTGTGTTCACCTTTATTACTTGAGTGTTTTGATTAACTTTTTAGATCTTCATAGGAACCTGATCAAGCCTTCATAATAAAGTAACACGCAGTGTTTCCATATATCAGGGGCTGCCACAAAGAAGAGGGAATCAAACTATTCTCCAGAGCACCTGAGTATTTGACAAGACTTCCCACTCCAGGGGAAGGATACTGCAAAATCCCCATTCCCTCCCCACTCCAGGGGAAGGATACTGCAAAATCTTCATTCCCTCCTCATTCCAGGAGGAGGATACTGTAAAATCCCCATTCCCACCCCACTCCAGGAGGAGAATACTGCAAAATTTCCATTCCCTCCCGATCAGCTGGGACTCAGGCAGAGAATAGATGGGGGCAGGGCCAGTCAGAGGTGATACTACTGGTTCTCCGAACTACTCAAAACTACCACTACCGCTACCGGTTCTCCAGAACTGGTCAGAACCTGCTGAATACCACCCCTGGTGGCATCTAAAGAAAGACTCAATTTTCCTCCTTCAGTTAAAGGAGCTGAAAAGGAAGAAGGTGCTTCCTCATCTTGTTGAATATGAACAAGATTTTGTTGAATATGAAAGGTTAACAGCAAGACACAAAAATCAAATAACCCAGGTGATTCAGACCAAGATCCCCTTTTGGATAGATTTTCGTTTTCACAGTAATCAACCAAAGCCTTTAAGGTAACTGATAAACAAGAGACATCTACCTCTCCCTGCTGTTGTTTCCTTGGTATTTGGAGGTGTGTTGCCTACAGTTGTGATAAAAACAGCCGGTCTGGATGGTTTTAAATGAAAACGAGTGGGCAGGCTCATAGGAGATCAGATTATTAAAAGCTTTTGATATTGATGGCTGTTTACTATCTCCTGGGGCACATAGGTCATTGATTATGTGCCATCCAATTGGTGTCAACTCTTAGCAAGCAGACAGATAGATTTTTCCACAATGATGAAGCATGGACAGTAAGGCTTAAAAGTGTCTTTATTTAATTTACACAGATGCCCATCTCAAATGCCTGATTTTGGATGGCTAACAATGATTAAAAGATTATAACAGAATAACAGAGTTGGAAGGGACCTTGGAGGCCTTCTAGCCCAACACACTAACAAATAATAAATACAGCAACCAGTGGCAACAGACCAACGAACACGACTATCAACACAAACACATACGGGTTCAACTGCACAGGTTCAAGAATGAATTCAGGTCCTCAAGGTCTCATGAAAGGGCAGCAAGGTTGAGGCAAATCCAACCTCTAGAGGAGTGATAGTCCAGAGAGTGAGTATCACAATAAAAAAGACTATGTTGTTCCTGGATCTGCTAGTGGCATTCCCTAATGAGTGGGATCCAGAGCCTGCCTCTCTTGATGGATCTATTAGGTCAAGTGTACAGAACTGGGAAGAGATTCTGGCAACTCCACCTCAATGTTGGACAGGGGTGTCAAACTCGTATTGTCACAGTGGCATGTTGTGATGTATTGGGCCATTTTTCCATCTCGCTAAACTGGGCAGGGGCGAGGCTATCATGTGATGCATCTGGCCCATGGGCCACAAGTTTGACATCCCTGATGTTGGATCTGGGGTGGTATTCAGCCAGTTCTGGCTGGTTCTGGTGAACCGGTAGCGGAAATTTTGAGTAGTTTGGAGAATCGGCAAATACCACCTCTGACTGGCCTAGTGATGGGTTGCAGGCGCCCTGGTACAGGAATACTGGAGCCTGCCCAGAGCACTGGGTACCATTCCAGTACGGTGCTCCGGAGGGCCCACCCGCCCCCCCGTACTCCTTACCTATCTTTAAACTCTTCAGCACTTCTGCGCATACGCACGGTGTGTATAGCGCCTGTGCGATGCTCCACCGAACAGCTGGAGCATCGCGGAGGCTCCCGGAGGCATCGCTGGATGGTAAGACGCATGCATTTGCTGCGTACGTGTGCACGTGTGCAGCACATGTTCATGTGGAAGATTCTGGGCCCCATTGCAACTGTACCAGTTACAACGGGATCCGGAACCCACCACACGACTGGTCCCATCCCCAATCTATTAGCTGCCTCCAGAGTCCCAGGTGATCGGAGTCCCAGATGATTGGCTGTGTCATATTTTGCTGTCGTGCACAGGAAAATGGAGCTGGAAAGCAGGTTAGTGGGGTGGGGAGGGCATGGAGATTTTACAATATCCTTCCCCTGGAGTGGGGTGGAAATGGAGATTTTGCAGTATCCTTCCCCCAGGAGTGGTGAGGGAATGGGAATGTTGTAGTATCATTCCCCTGCCACACCCACCAAGCCAAACCCACCAAGCCACACCCACCACCCACACCCACCAAGCCACACCCATGGAACCAGTAGTAGAAGCTTTTGAATCCCACCACTGTGTTGGATGTTCAAAAGCATCAGTAGGAGAAGAGAGGGAGAGCTGGGGGTTGGAGTGAAGTATGCCATTAGCTTAGAATTCTTACATTGCTGCAAATGGTCCAATTCCAAGCCCCTCTTGAATTCCGCTGACTTTCATCTGGTGCCAGTTTAATAAGGGACTTTAGTTGACTACATTCTTGTATATAGGCTTGAGCAATAAATCTTACAACTCCAACTGAACACATGATCCTGATACTTTGTGCCTGACATATCGGTGGAAGTAGATTATATTGCATTCAGGTCCAGACTTGTGAGCTTCCCAAATGTTTCCAAATTATCTAAGTAATACAGTCTCGAGGATTTGTAATTAGGGCATATAAATATGGTTGTGTTGAAATGATATAATGTAATTGTTAGAAGGAAAATTGGGTTTGTTTCCAAGCTAAGGTTAATGCCTATGGAGATTCTCCGTCATCCAGGTCTGGTTGTCCCAAAGGTGCTTTTTCAAGAAGCAACTGGACTTTCTGGTTTTTCTTTGAAGACGTTTCACTTCTCATCCAAGGAGCTTCTTCGGCACCAAAGAAGCGTCTCGGATGAAAAGTGAAACGACTTCAAAGAAAAACCAGAAAGTCCAGTTGCTTCTTGAAAAAGCACCTTTGGGAAGCTGAAGTTAAAGAAAGCAAAACATCATCAGTTGCTTGAAGCAGAGGAGTGCATTCCTCAGAGGACAAATAATGGGGGACTCCCAATCAAATATTGGAGATGGCTGTGTTGAATTCTCCCTCAGGAGCCACTTCTGTAAGGAAATCTTACTTTTGCCTACCTCAAAGATAAAGGTTCCCCTCGCACATATGTGCTAGTCATGCCCAACTCTAGGGGGCAGTGTTCATCTCCATTTCAAAGCCAAAGAGCCAGCACTGTCCGAAGACATCTCTGTCGTCATGGGGCCGGCATGACTAAATGCCGACGGCACACGAAATGCTATTACCTTCCTACTAAAGTTGGTCCCTATTTTCCTACTTGCATTTTTACATACTTCCGAACTGCTAGGTTGCCAGAAGCTGGGACAAGTAACAGGAGCTCACTCCAACATGTGATGCTAGGGATTCAAACCGCTGAACTGCCGACCTTTCTGATCCACAAGCTCAGCGTCTTAGCCACTGAGCCACCGCGCCCCGTGTTCTGACTGTTAGGAAATTTCTTCTTCATTCCAGATTGGATCTCCTTCAGATGAGCTTCCACCGGTTGCTTCTTGTCCTGCCTTCAGATGCTTTGGAGAACTGGTCCAAACTGGTAGAAACCCACCATGGACTAGATGACCTGCAAGGTCCCTTCCAACTCTGTTAATCTGTTAATTTTGTTGCCAGTCGAATTCCTAACCTTTTCCCCTTGGGAATGGCAGGGAGATTGGAATGAGGGAAGCAGGAGGAAGAATGAATGGCAGGGAAGGTTTGATTTCCTTCCCACAATATCCAAGATGAATAATGACACGATAAAAAGGGGGAAATGTAGCCATTGTGTGACACAGACTGCTGGACTGGATGGACCAAAAATCTGAGGGTATTTTATGTTCTTTACTTGAAGATGATATTAAGTCTTCCAGACTAATAGCCTTCAATAAACCTGTCCTCCATGAAATTTATCTAATCCCTTTTTATAGCTGTCCAAGTCAGTGGCCATCATTACCAATAAAGGGCATATGATGTTTCATTTGTCTCTTCTAAATCTTCCAAATCAGCTTTATGGAATGACTCACAGTCATGGCGTTCCAAGAAAATGAGAATTTTTCCCCCCAATGCACTTTCTCTTTGCCAAGTAGTATGTTTTTTTAAGGTTTTTATTAGGTAAACATTAAACATTAAAAACGTTGGATGTTGTGTGACATTTCTGGCATAGTCATTTCCATCGAGTGTTTGATCTTACAGCAATAACAGTTTATATCCGTTACATAGGCATGCCAAATTACCTACCCATCAATCCCTTTCATTATATAGTTACTATCAGTACATATACCAGTGGTGGGTTTCAAAAATTGTTCGAACCTACTCTGTGGGTGTGGCCTCCTTTGTGGGAGTGGCTTGCTGCCCATGTGACCGGATGGGAGTGGCTTGCCACCCATATGACCGGATATGAAGGTGCCGACGACACTTGTCAGAACCACCTTAAATTCCCTCACACACAGCACTGGCATGCATAAGAATATGATGTAAACTTGTTTTTTAAAAGGCATCTTTGGTTTGCGTTAAAACAACTTAAACACACGCAATGTTCTGATTGCACCACAAATGCAGTAGTCATCCTTATCTTTCACAGAGGCTCTGAGTTTTATAAATATGAGCATGATAGTGTAGAATAATCATATCCAAGGACCAGTGGTGGGTTTCAAAAACTTTTGGAACCTCTTCTGTAGGCGTGGCCTGCTTTCCGGGTCCACTGGTGGAACCTCTTCTAACCGGTTCGGTAGATTTGACGAACCGGTTCTACCGAATAGGTGCGAACTGGTAGGAACCCACCTCTGACATATACATATCCAATTCCTACCTATTGTACAATATTAATGCCATATTTTCCAGTTCTTAACTTATCTGTGTTTTTCTGTCCCAATCTTTTCCCCTCATTTCTAACCATCGGTACCATTTGTCCCATATTTCGTGGTATTCTGTCTCACTCTTGTCTTTGAGCTCTGGAGTCAGTTTGTCCATTTCTGCGCACATCTGCATCTTATTTATTATTTCTTGTTCCGGGGAAATCTCTTTTGTTTTTCCAGTTTTGTGTGAAGACCAGTCCTGCTGTCATTAAAATATGCAACATTAAATATAATCCACCTTTGCTGTGTTTTTCTTTTGTAATTTTCCCTAATAGAAATAGTTCTGGCATCAACTCCATCTTTTGATTTAACATCTCTTCCAACCACTTTCTTATCTGGTGCCAAAAGGCCAGTGGTGGATTTCAATTTTTTTTAGAACCCCTTCTGTAGGTGTGGCCTGCTTTGTGGGAGTGGCTTGCCAGTCATGTGACTGGGTGGGAGTGGCTTGTCGGCCATGTGACCGGGTGAGAGTGGATCGGCAGTCTTGTGACTGGGTGGGCGTGGCCAACTTGTAAAATGTGGTGAAACTCACTTAACAATGCTCTTGCTTAGCAACCAAAATGTTGGCTTAGAAACTGGCATTTGAAGCACGCAAGTCTTAAAGCTGTCAAGTGACAAGACCCTTGCGCCCCTAACCCTTTAGAAAAAAAACCCAGGGGTATTCAAACTTGACAGCTTTAAGACTTTTGGACTTCAACTCTCAGAATTCCTCCTCTCGCTCTTCATCTTGATGATGTGTGGACGGGCGGAGGGGAGGGAGCTGGAACCGGTTCTAAATGGCACTGTAGACTTGTGGAACCTCTTCTATAGAAGAGGTTAGAACTGGCAGGAACCCCCCCCCCTGCAAAAGGCCATAGCTTTCGAGCATTCCCACCACATATGGTAAAAGGTTCCTAGCGCAGCATTGCATTTCCAACATCGTGGCGATAAGTTTTTTATTAATTTTAGCTAATCTTGTGGATGGGATTTGCCACCTATAGAATATCTCTTATAAGTTTTCTTTATACGAGGTGGCTAGGGTTAACTTTCTATTTCTTTCCCATAAGTCTTGCCAATTGTTCAAATCTATGTTATAACCAAAAATCCTACTCCATGCTAGCATAATTTCCTTTGGCAGGTATAGATGTCAATTAAGCCCCTCTTCATTCATCTTTCCCTAAGCTAAAAGGCATCCTAAAAGTTATGACTTCCTGTGAGGAAGGTATCTCAGCTCCCTTTTGAGGAGATGTTTGCCCCTCTATATTCTTTTTTTATTATTATTATTATTTTTTATTAGTAAAAGAAAAATACAACAGCCAATAGATTGCAAAAGACAATACAACATCCGCCACTGTTTTGCTTTACATTTGACTACGTTTCGAGACATTTCCATAATAACAAAATCGTTACAGACATCAAGAGTTAGGCATCTTCTTCCCTTCCTCCCTCTTTCCTTCCCTCGCTTCTTCTCTGCCACTCCCCTTCCTTCCCTCCCTCCTTCTCTCCTTCCCTCCTTCCTTCCCTCCTTTCTTTTCTCCTTTTCTCCTTCCCTTCCCCCTCCCTTTCCTCTCTCCTTCCCCCTTCTTTCTCTCATACATTCCCTCCTTCCTTCCCTCCTTCCCTCCTTCCTTTCTTTCTTTTCTCTTAGATTCCCTCCTTTCTTCCCTCCTTCCTTCCTTCCTTTCTTCTCTCCTTCTCTCCTTCCTTCCCTCCCTCCTTCCGTCCTTGCTTCCCTCCCTGCTTCCCTCCCTCCTTCCTACCCCGCTTTCTTCTCTTTCTTCTCTCCTTCCTTCTTTCCACCTCTCCTTTCCCTTCTCTCCTTACTCTTCCTCCCCTTTTACCTTCCCCCCTTCTTCCGATTCCTCCCCTCTTTCCTACTCTTACATTCCCTCCCATTCTTCCTCTGCCTTTCCCTTTCTCCTATTCCTCTCCTTTCTCCTCTCCTTCCTGTCTTTCCTTCTACCCCTCCCTCCATCCACTCTAACCGTTGTTGCATTTGCATATTATCAATGTGATTGTTTCCTCTTTTTTTTAGATTTAGATTTAGATTTTATTAAGAATTTATATGCCGCCCTTTTCCCTGGAGGGACTCAGGGCGGCTTACAATAGTGAGGGGAAGGGGGTGCAAGACAAGACTTAAAGGAAAAAAAAATCGTGAATAAAAGAAAATTATCCATAAAAACACAACATTCATTCAACATTCGGGCGGGGTGAGAGTAATCCTATCCCCAGGCCTGACGGGATAGCCAGGTCTTCAGGGCTGTGCGGAAGGCCTGGACTGTGGTGAGGGTACGGATCTCCACGGGGAGGGTGTTCCATAATGTCGGAGCTGCAACTGAGAAGGCTCTCCTCCGCGTAGTCGCCAGTCGGCACTGACTGGCGGATGGAATTCGGAGGAGGCCTACTCTGTGCGATCTGATGGGACGCAGGGAGCTAATTGGCAGGAGGCGGTCTCTCAAATAGTCTCTCAAATAGTTTTCTTTGCTTCCAGATCAAAAAGGGATGTAGCTACCACCGAGAGCCAATTTGGTCTAATGCTTTGTTGGAAGAAATGTCCACCTGGGTTCAGTTCCAAGTGTGGGGGGAAAGACTCTGGATTCATGGAACTTGCTTGGAAATAAAGGTTTTAATGGTGGACAGGATCGAATGCCTTGAAGATGTTGGGTGAAGAAAAAAAGGGAAGAGATGCTGAGGGTTTTAAGTCCTCTCTGGGCTTTTGAATTTGAGCTTGTATTCTGATTGGTTATCAGACTCCCATGGAGCCATGCAGGGACAACTCTGTAGGCTGTCCCGAGTCCCAAGCTTGGTTGAGCCTTTCCTGGGTGATGTTGTAATGAAAGGGCTTTGGGTAATTCCTCCTATGGCTCTGCCTGAAGGAGGTAGAACTTTGTCATGTAGAATAGAATGGCTCAGGCCTTGATGGCCCATTGACAAAGGTAGGGGGGATGAGTTTTTGACTCCCTTTTAGGGGACATATTCTGCCCTTTTAATATTTCCTAAAATATCTCATTTTCCCAGGAGAGGGGTGGGTGTTAACTTCCTACAGATTAAGGAATTACTAGGCTAGAAATTAGGAGACCGTGAATTCTAGTGCCTCCTTAGGGACAAAAGGTAGCTGGATGACTTTGGGCCAATCACCAGAAGACTGTGAGCTCTAGTTCTCCCTTGGGCGTGAAAGACATCTGGGTGTCTTTAGGCCAATCACCAGGAGACACTGAGTTCTAGTCCCCCTTTAGCATGAGAGTCACCGGCTGCGTGACTTTGAGTCAGTTACCAGGAGACTGTGAGTTCTAGTCCTGTCTTAAGCATGAAAGATGTGGATATTTTTGACCAATCACCAGGAGACAGTGAGTTCTAGCCCTGCCTTAGGCATGAAAACTGGCTGGTTGAATTTGGGCCAATCACCAGGAGACGCTGAGTTCTAGTCCCCCACTTAGCATGAAAGTCACTGACTGGGTGACTTTGAGCCAATTACTAGGAGACTGGTAATTCTAGTCCTGCCTTAAGCCTAAAAGCCAACTCTCTCTCCTGCCCTCCTGCCTTCTCTCTCCCCAACTTACTTCACAGCAGGGGGGGCTGCTGCCGGCGTTACTGCTGGTTCGCAACCCACGTGCCAGATGTGCACTGGGTGAGTAATTTCAATTTCAATGTAAATTGTTCTTTGCTCATGCGCAGAACAATTTACAGTGAACTGCACATGCGCAGTCACTAAAATCCAAAATGGTGGTGGCCAAGCCGCAGTGAGGGAACCGGTTTGGGGACATGGCAGGCCTGGGTCGTGGCTGGTTCTGCGACACAGGCCTGAATTCCGCTACCGGTTTGTCCGAACCGGGCCAAACCATCAGCAACCCACCTCTGCCTCACGGAGTTGTTGTGGTAAGGAAAATAGGAGAAGGAAGGAGCTTTAGACACGTTTGCCAATAAGGGCAACAATAAAATAAATAAATAAAGGTAGGATATACTGTAAATGAAATAAAATTAGTGGTGTTTCTCATCAATTTTGAAAGAAGTCCACCACGAAGCTCATTACAAGAACTATCAAAAGGTTAGAAAAGAAGAGTAACAGAGAAATCTCATCTTCTGGATTACTGACCCAAAGAGCTTAGCAGGATTTGGGACTGCAGTAAACAGTATGCTTGTGTTAATCACTCTGTTGGCATGCAATAGAGGGGGAAGGGAACATTACGGCTTCTCCCGGCTGTACAGTTGGAGAGAACAGGATGTTAGAGGCCGCATTCTTTGTGGCAATCCATCAGTTCTCTGTCTGGCCGCATGTAAACAAACCTGAATCAGAAGAGACCAGCCTCAGTGATACTGGTGTATTGACGTCTCTGTTAGCACAGAAGCCTAATTTTATTTGCAACGGTTGGAAGGAAAAAGGGCATGCAAGACAGATGAGCTAATCCCCTGGGTTGGAGGCAAGAGGAGGTGGCCTCTTCTTGGTGATGAAAAGAGCCACTGCAATGCCGTCAAATAGGACTCTGAATCAGACCTGACTGAATTGCAAATAATGAATCAAAGCAGGCTTAGGTGGACTGAATTCTGGATGGTTATAGAAGGCTCCCACTCCCCCTGATTCTGGGAATTGAGAGTCTTGAAAACTTTTGTCTTGGATTCTTTGTGGTCACGGCAAAGGAGATCTGTCTTGGGCCTTCACCCCTCTAATCAAATACGGAGTAGCATCCTCCACTGATTATTATTATTAAAATATGGTCTTGTTACAGCAGCCAGGAGACCACGCTGTTATTACAGAGTGGTAGTTTGGCTTGCCAAGGTACTAGCCTTGTTATAGGAAATGCTGGCACGCTTCACAAGGTGCACCACAGGAGGTAAGCTGGTTTCGCACCAGAGAGAAAGAACAGCAGCGTCACCCAAGATCCTCTTCCTGCAATTGCCTCACCAATGGGCACTACAACCCAAGTAGGTTCCCAGCTGTCAGGAATTTGACTGCCTACACAGAGCACCAGCTTGTCTCCTCGCCGAAGTGGTACCTATCTATCTACTTGCATAGAACCGGCTTTTGAATTTTTAGGATGGACAGAAGATGAGGTGAGTGACAGGACCTCACCCTGCCACACCTTGCTAGTGATGCAGCATGGGTTGCACAGGTAAACCCACCAGTGGCTGGCCAGGTTAGGTGGTCTTAATAGAATGGACCTTATAAATTCATATTAGCTTGGCTTTTCATTCTAGTGCCCTGGAGTCCCAAAGTTGACTTTTAGCTGGAGTGAACCTTCTCCCCAACTTCCTCATAAGTATTACAAATAGGGCTGAACAGTGTGGCAAGACCCTGTAAAGTGGGGGCACAGGAAGTGAGAGATAGAACAGAGGTAAAAGCTGCTGACAGCTTAAGATGAAATAGGAACTTCTCTTTTTTATATTTCTCCTATGTACTTTGCTGTAACAGTCCAAGTGAACTTCCCCTTTTGAAATGTCATGCTTGTCTCGTGTATGGAAACGCCTTGAGAATGTACCGTGTGGAACACGGCATAAAAGTAGGATCCTGGGCAGAGCTCAGGTCAGTTCAGATGTTGGTGTGTGAACACGCTGAACTCGATGCATCCAATAAACCTGTTTCTCTCACTTTCGTGGTCTCAAGTCCTGCTCTTTCGTAAGTAGATTACAAACCACAATCTGCTGCAACACTAGGGCTTGAAGTGGTGGAGCTGAGACCATCTCTAGCATCATTAAGCCACTGAGCCAATGCTGAAAAGAAACGAGGAACCAAGCAATGAAAAGTTTTGTCAGTCAACACCAGTACTTTGAATGACACTCATAAACTACTGGCAACTAAGGTAGTGCCCATCAAACTAGTATCATTCATCTGTAATGCTTTTAATATCCTTGGTCAACTATTAAGGTAAAGGTTCCCCTCACACATATGTGCTAGTCATTCCCGACTCTAAGGGGGCAGTGCTCATCTCTATTTCAAAGCTGAAGTGCCAGCGCTGTCCGAAGACATCTCTGTGGCCATGTGGCTGGCATGACTAAACACCGAAGGCGCACGGAATTCTGTTACCTTCCCACCAATGTGGTTCCTATTTTTTTACTTGCATTTTTACGTGCTTTCGAACTTCTAGGTTGGCCGAAGCTGGGACAAGTAACAGGAGCTCACTCCGTTACGCAGCACTCAGGGATTCAAACCACCGAACTGCCAACTTTTTTGATCGGCAAGCTCAGTGTCTTAGCCACTGAGCCACCATGTCCCTGTAACTATTGTGGTCTTCAAATATATCTTCTTCCCCATTCTAATAGATTTTCAGGGTCTTTCTGTTATATTCTCTTTAAGTCCTTCAGCTACAACGAACAGGGGCATTGTATAAAGAAGAATACCAAACGTCCATCATCACCCATTAATTATATTGATTTCAAACCTCAAAAACATTTTGCAGATTGAAATGATCTCAGAAAAAGGGTGTGTGGGTGGGTGGGTGGGTGGGGGTTTATTCTATTGTGTGTAAGAGCATGCTGTCCTTGATAGAGGCAGTTAAAATTGCTAATCTAAAGTTTTTGACAAATATTTTGATAGATTCTTGGAGGTAAATAGTTCAAGAGTTCAGAAGAGAGGGCCAGTTTGATCTTCTGATCTATCCCTAGTTATATATTCGAAAAATGGGATTTTATACATGTAAAAATAGAAAGATATTTTGGAAGAATTGCATATTCCTTCTTCTAACAGCCAATGTGCAAATTGTTCAGGAAACACAGGTCTAAAATGAAATGCCTTGATATAATTTGTGCAGCCTGCTAAAACTTTGGACCTCGGTTGATTGGCTCTCATAGGTATTAAATCCCGCTTTGTAAAATGGAATAATCTCAATTATTTCCTAGTTTGATTTTTTTTTCCTTATTAATCTGTCGAAGTGGAAAAACACACTTCAGGCAGGTTACATGAAATTAGACATAAAATACAGCACTCAAGAACGCTAATAAAAATGGACATAAGATAGTGTTTCTCAGCCTTAGCAAATTTGTGGCCGGGAGTTTGAAGTCTACCCATCTGAAAATTGCTAAGATTGAGATACACTGCCATAATACATATAGAAAAATAATGTAATAGCAATGAAAGCCAATTTAGCCATTCTTAGATCTATAATTAGCCAGAAATTCCAATTCTGAGTCTTCTACCAGTCTACAAGTAAGTTTCAAACTAGGATTGGTGAATAAGGTCCAAGGTCCCTTCCAACTCTGCTATTGTATTATAATCAGGCTGGAAGTGATCAGCAGAAAAACAAAGAAGGGGAGCCCTAGTACCTGTTGGTAAAGGATGACACCGGGGTGACCATGATGTATGAGAAGGAGGCAGGATAAGACAGAGGGGCATGGAGAGTACTGAACCATAGAGTGATGGGACATGATTGAATGGCTGACAATGATGAGATGTGCCCATGAACTAAAATGAATCCATTTCACCTGATGCAGGTGAGCCCAAAGAAAAGGACCCCACAGCCTGATTTTCAGTAAATCAGACTGTAAATCAGACCTACTTTTTGCCTGAGATTTATTTCCTCTTGCTAGGATGCTAAACTCTAATGTTCTATTTATCTCATGCTTTTACATAGATCTCCTGCTAATTAACACACTTAGCTGTAAAGCTAAAAAGGAGATGCTTTTAAAAGGCGTAAATAAATGCTCCACAAAAATGTTCCACAAACCTAAAATATCTCTCCCCCAAAATTAATAGGTCATGGTTTTTCTCTGCGGAAAGAACTGCACAAAACCTTGATGGGATTTTGGAAGAAGAAGAAGTTTCCTTATTCTTATTTATCTTGTTGTGACTTGACACCCCATCTTAGTCACAACATTGCATGCTTTACTAAAGGCTGTTTTGGGGAATGAAAATGGAGTGTCCATAAGAGTGATGAAGTTCCAAGCTAACCTTGAAACTGCCCAAAGTCACATAGGTGAGATGGGAGGTACAGAAATTGAATGGATGAATGGAGGGAGGGAGGGAGGGATGGAGGGATGAATGAATGAATGAATGAATGAATGAATGAATGAATGAATGAATGAATGAATGAATTTTAGTTGACTTGGCAGAATGGCTTGGTGCTGCTCCATAGGCCCCCCACATATGATGTCAGGCCCAAACCCAGAGTCTCACAGCAAAATCCGATCAGGTTCAATGGTTTCTTTGCTTACATCCAATAGACAGAATCTTGCCATACTGAAGCTATAGATCAGTGTTTCTCAACCTTGGTAACTTGAAGATGTCCGGACTTCAACTCCCAGAGTTGAAGTCCGGACATCTTCAAGTTGCCAAGGTTGAGAAACACTGCTATAGATAACCTCTAACCTACTAGATATCCTGAGAGATTTTAGGATGGGGCTACTGAAGCTCTTCCCTGTCCCCCATCCATTTTAGGATTGTGCAGTCTCTTAATCTGGGCCCATCTCTGAGAAAGCTGTGTTTTGCCAAGACTCCCCGCACTGCCTCTCTAGGGGAACATTACATCACATATGGACCTCCATGGATCAAACCCTCAATGAGATGGAATGTATACATCAATTCTTGGATTCTTCATCACTCCCAAAATTCATATCTGGAGCGGATGTGAGTTGCTTGTGAAATCAGGGCTAAACTTGGCAGTAGATTAATTTTTATCCCATATTTAGGATGTTTATGTCTTCAGCTTTACCAGCTGTGTACAATCATCTCTTCCCTTTGATTATTTTTTTCCCTTTAATGATCCTATATCCAAAATTTCTGTACATCCCAGAATAATTCTGTAGTGGAGTGGAGACTTTGTCACCCATAAATCATGGAGGTAATTGGGAATATTACAGTGTTGGGGGCAAATCTATTCTATTCTATTCTTATTTGATTTTTATTTATTCATTTTTTATGACAGCCATCCTCCCCTGCAACGTGACTCTGGATGCTTTCCAAGTCGTACTTATTCATGAGCGAAGTCCATTGTGCTATGACAATAACTTTGACGTAACGAAGTAGCTTTCCACTTCTCTTTTAAACATTGCTGTGATTTTCTTTTCAATCTTCTTTTCATTCCTCCCACAAATTTCTCAACCAAAGGTTCCCAACAGCTGCCAATTTTGGATTCCAGGAAATCCAATATCCATGTCATGTTATACAACCATCTTAGCCACATCAAATTAAACGCAGCGATGCATTTCGCAACCTTTCAGTTTCACTACTTTAAGCCTCAATTAGTGGGGTGTGTGCAAATCAACCCTGATTTGATTTGAATTGTTGATTCAGTGTGAAAAGTTGAATTGTTTTGTATTGAGAGTACTCTGAGGGAATGGTTCAAAGCACGCGCGCGCACACACGCACACGCGCACACACACACACACACACACACCACTAACTGAATTGTCCTATCAATTAAAATCAGTTTGATCAAGATTGATGCTTTGTACAGAATCCTTTCTTGCTATCTTATTTGACATTTCAAATTTAACTGACTTGGTTTAGAAATCTCAGGGACTAAAATCTGCAAGGATAATCTGCCCAACCTGTAAATACATGTAAGGAACAGGTGTTCATGGTCCTATTCTTTCATAAGATCAAGAAGCCAGAAATCGTATGTATGTACGTATGTATGTATGTATTCTTCCTTCCTTCCTTCCTTCCTTCCTTCCTTCCTTCCTTCCTTTCTCATTCATTCATTCATTCATTCATTCATTCATTCATTCATTCATTCATTTATATGTTCTGCCTTTAATATTTTCACAAATAACTCAAGATAGCAAACTTATCCAATACACCTTCCCCTCAGTGGTGGGATTCAGCCGGTTCATACTGGTTCTGGCAAGTGGGTTGTAAGATTGCTGGCTGGCCCTGCCCCTTCCAGGAGTCCCCATGCACCCTGTTTTGGTTCCCAGGTAAGTGCAGGGAGGTTTACTAGTCCCAAAATAGGGCACGGAGTGGTGGTGGTGTGGTGCGTCCCCCTGTGGCCCGGTTTTGCTCCCAGGGAGGGTTCAGGATGGTTAGAACAATTAATCAATGGAATAGATTGCCTTCAGAGTTGTGGGTTCTCCATCTCTGGAGGTTTATAAGAGATTGGACAGCCATTTGTCTGAAATAGTATAGGGTCTCCTGTTTGAGAAAGGGATTGTACTAGAAGACCTCAAAAGTACCTTCCAATTATTTTACTGTTCTCTTTTCTTCTCTACTCTACTCTATTCTTATTCCTTTTTCTATTCTATTCTATTCTATTCTATTCTATTCTATTCTACTCTACTCTACTCTACTTCACTCCACTCCACTCTATTCTATTCTTATTCCCTTTTCTATTCTATTCTACTCTATTTTATTCTATTCTAATTCCTTTTTATATTCTATTCTATTCTATTTCCTTTTTCTATTCTATTCTATTCTACTCTACTTTACTCTACTTTACTCCACTCCACTCTATTCTATTCTTATTCCCTTTTCTATTCTATTCTACTCTATTTTATTCTATTCTAATTCCTTTTTATATTCTATTCTATTCTATTTCCTTTTTCTATTCTATTCTATTCTACTCTATTTTACTCTACTTTACCCTATTCTATTCTTATTCCTTATTCTATTCTATTCTATTCTTATTCCTTTTTCTATTCCGTTCCATTCCATTCCTCTCCACTCCACTCCACTCCACTCTAGTCTACTCTACTCTATTCTATTCTTATTCCTTTTTTATTCTACTCTACCCTACTCTATTTTATTCTATTCTAATTCCCTTTTCTATTCTATTCTATTCTTATTCCTTTTTCTATTCTATTCTATTCTATTCTATTCTACTTTACTCTACCCTATTCTATTCTTATTCCTTTTTCTATTCGATTCGATTCTATTCTATTCGATTCTATTCTTATTCTTTTTTCTATTCCGTTCCGTTCAATTCCATTCCTCTCCACTCCACTCCACTCCACTCCACTCTACTCTACTCTACCCTATTTCATTCTTATTCCTTTTTCTATTCTATTCTACTCTACTCTACTCTACCCTATCCTATTCTATTCTTATTCCCTTTTCTATTCTATTCTATTCTACTTTACTCCACCCTATTCTATTCTTATTCTTTTTCTATTCCGTTCCATTCTGTTCCGTTCCATTCCATTCTATTCTATTCTATTCTATTCTATTCTATTCTATTCTTGAAATGCCACTTTCTAGCCTGGTGCCTTAACCACTAGACCAAATTGGCTCCCTAATGGTCTCCAAGGGACGGAATTCCATAACAAAATAAGTTTATTATTGCTGTTGATGAGTTCACAGTGACCAAGTGGCCATGTTTGATTTTGCATGGTTATTTTGATATCATTCTCATAGCTTGAATGATTGAATGACTGGTTTTCATTATGTCAAACCACCCAGAATTGTTTGAGTTCAGTACGATACAAACATTTATAAATAAATACAAATGAAATACATTTCAATAGCTGATGGAGACTCCTTCTTATTGAATCTCCAGATCACACCTTTGCCCTTCCCTGTTGGTTAGGAACTTTTGTTTTCTTGTTTGTTTGTTTTGTAGCTTAGCAACAGCTTGCCTAATCAGTCAGTATATTGTGTGTACTCTGAAAATAGGTTAATTCAGTAATCAGGTTAAGTATCCTGAGTAAAGGCAATCAAAATGAGATAAAATTATAGTCATTTGTACTTGCTATTTTCCTCCAATGTTAGAATGATACCATGTTACTATTGCAAAGACAACAACTACCATATAATATTACTAGCTGGATACCCATGCTTCACTACAAAACTATGTGATCGGGCTTGATAAATTGACACTTAAAGCTTGAAAATTAATGAGTAGGTACAATCAGGCTTGATACATTGACACTTAAAGCTTGAAAATTAATGTAGAATGTGCAACTCCTTAGCTTCAGAGTGTGTTAATATAAAGCAACTGGCAGTTGAAACAAAGTTCTTTTCAGGTGGGGAGGGGGAGTAGAATATCTAAACTCCCAGCCTGCAGGCCAGATGAGTCAAGCACTGGCCACACCCATATAAAGCAACTTGCAGTGGGAACAGAGTTCCTTTCAGGTGGGGAGGAGGAGTAGAATGTCTAACTCCTTAGCATCAACGCATATTAATATAATACTGTATAAGAAATACCAATGATCTGTTGGTCATTTTGAAAAATCCTTTCTTAGCGAGCACCCAGAAGTCAAGGGAACAAACGTGCCAAATCTCAAGTTTGTAGAGTTTATAGTTCTGGATGAGTGAGTGGTATTTTGCTTTTATATATACAGATTTTCTCAATGGATAACAGTACAATAACTATTAACAATGCAGTATTTTTTTCCCAAGAGAGCACTTAAGGGGAGGCAGACAAGCAAGTACGAATCTCACCAGATCAAGGTTGTCAATGGACTATAAAGGCCTGAGCCAGTTTATTCTATATAACAAAGATAGCAATAGCAATAGCAGTAGACTTATATACCGCTTCATAGGCCTTTCAGGTCTCTCTAAGCGGTTTACAGAGAGTCAGCATATTGCCCCCAACAATCTGGGTCCTCATTTTACCCACCTCGGAAGGATGGAAGGCTGAGTCAACCCTGAGCCGGTGAGATTTGAACCGCTGACCTGCTGATCTAGCAGTAGCCTGCAGTGCTGCATTTAACCACTGCGCCACCTTGGCTCCTCCTTCAGTCAGAGCCATTTCATTGCCTTTCATTGCACCACCCACCAAGTTTCAACCAAACGTAGCACACAGACAACTTATAAAGCTAGCTATGACCTCTGAGAGCAACCAATCAGGAAACTCTTCCTGTGCCCCAGGAAATTCAAAGCCCAGGAGAGGGTATAAAACTCAGGCTCTCTCAGCATCTCTACCCTTTTTGCCCAGGACCTCAAACCATGTGGTCCTGTCCACCATTAAATCACCTTTCCAAGGAGCCTCCATGTTTCCAGTTTCTTTTTCCCCACTTGGAACTGAACCCAGAAAGAGATTTCTTCCAACAGCTCATCACAGCTATACAGTCCATGATGTTTCTGCCTGAATCTTACACCGTGCCACTAGAAGGACATAGTCATTTCTGGACAGAGAGCTCTACGTTGTTCCTGGGATCTGTTGGATCTCCTAGCTTAGGAATCACAGCCAATGTGATCCCACCATCACTGGAACCTTTAATTTCCACATCAATATTTACACACAGCAAAGTTGCCATTTTCTTTCTTTCTTTCTTTCTTTCTTTCTTTCTTTCTTTCTTTCTTTCCTTCCTTCCTTCCTTCCTTCCTTCCTTTTCTTTTTAATTACTATTATTATTCATTCAGCACCGCTAGGCTTAGAGATGGAAGGAAGTTTAATCTTTCTCATAAATTCCCAACACAGACATATTTTTCGAATAAAATAAAATAAAAAAACCTCCTTTGGCACCAGTGGAGACATATTTTCTTTTTCTTTTTTTAAAGTGACTCTGAGGCAGGAAACTGGATTTTACAACTCCACAAACATGAGAGCCAAGAAATAAATAATGACCCCAGGATACATCAGATTATTTGCTTACTGTCAAATTAAGAAGAAAGAGTAACAGCTTCCTGCATTGTATAGTTTGCCTTTGAATGGCGGTTAATCGAAGAATTCTTGAATTTCAGGAGAGGCTGACTGCAAGCCTACCCTTCATTGTCGGGAGCATCAGAATGCAAGTGGCATAATTCTGGATCCACATTTACCCCGATTTCTCTTATCACCAATAGGATGCTGCAAATGTTGTGGCCTGCCAGCGGCCAGTGGATCTGGCAGCAGATTCGGACAGTGAGGAGGTTGGGGAGGAACATGGGCCAGTCCTGGAGTCTGGGGAAGGCTCTGATGAGGGCTCTGTGTCAGAGGCAGAGAGGGAGCCAGGGCCATCTGACAGTTATCAGCTGCCTTCAGAGTCAGACATCAGTGAGGCAGACCAACAGCTGGAGCCTGTTCCCAGTGTGCCCATGCACAGAGTTCCCAGACAAAGGAAACATCTAAAGAACAGGGATCGACTTGGGAGTAAAGCCACAGGTGGAATGCCTCTCCCCCTCCCCCGAGGAAACAAAACAGGAGCGAAAGGGGAGTGGAGTTTGCCGAAGACAATTAGTTTGCTTCATTGGTTTGTGAATCTCTGAGATTCCTTGCGAAGTTTTACAGATAATGGCCTGGCAGCTCTCCAAGCAAGATAAGGTCTGTGACTGTAAATCCTCCTTTGAAAGACTTTGCTGGATGTCAATGAGAAGAATTCACAGGAAATGAATAAAAGGGTTTTTTGTCGGGACCAGGAGTTTGCTTCATGTTCTTGGGAAGCCTCGGTCAGAACAGTCAATTATTCTTGGACCATAAAGTCTCCTATCTCCTTTGTTGAACCCCTTTCTCCCTCTCTTTGTTATGAGCAGTAACCTGAGAACGGCACAAATTGAACAGGTGGAATCTTCCACCTATAAATATGAGTCCTGAAATTAACATTGCCCTGTGAATGTTTTCTTGGGGGAACGCAACACCAGGCTGTTTCCCAATTCACTTTTTAAGCCATGAAACTCTTCTTATGAAACAACTGTAATTCACGCGCGGCCATCTTTGTGAGACGGGAAATGAAAGCTCAGGGCAAATAAGGCTTTCTAAAAGCCTTAATTGGTTATTGGATTCAGCTCAAAGCAGAGGAAGACAAGGTTTGCCTGCTAGCAAGAAGCAGACATGAATTACAAGCTCTCAGGAGTTTATAAGAGAGAGAGACAGAGAGGTCATTAGGTGAGAAGCACGAAGAAAAGGCCAGGACTGATAAGGCAAGGCTGATCTCAAGAAGATTGGAGACTGGAATCTATTAAGGAGAACCAGCCAGATGCTGCTTATCTCCATAGAAAACAGCTGGCTGCTTATATTTCAGGTCCCTATCCTAACACCGCACTAGTTATTGGAATGCAGACAAAATCCTCCTGCTTTTTTTTGGACTTGTTCTCATTCAATTATTGATTTATTTCCAGCCTTTATTGTTTTTATGATTAACTCAACATATTTAGAACTTATTCCTCTTCCTATTTTCCCCAAAACAGCAACCTTGGAGGTGAGTTGGATTGAGACAGGGAGAGAGATTGTTCCAAAGTCACCCAATTGGTTTTTCATGCCTAGGGCAGGACTAGAACTCCCAGTCTTTTGGTGATTGGCCTGAAGTCATCCAATTGGTTTTTCATGCCTAGGGCAGGACTAGAACTCCCAGTCTTTTGGTGATTGGCCTGAAGTCATCCAATTGGTTTTTCATGCCTAAGGTGGGACTAGAACTCCCAGTCTTTTGGTGATTGGTCCAAAATCACCCAATTGGTTTTTCATGCCTAAGGTGGGACTGGAACTCCCAGTCTTTTGGTGATTGGCCCGAAGTCACCCAACTGGTTTTTTTGTGCCTAAGGTGGGACTAGAACACACAGTATTTTGGTGATTGGCCCAAAGTCTGGTTTTCATTGATTGCCCATCCATCTGCAGCAACTTGTACTTTAAATCTCTTTGTGTAACTGTAATAGAATAACAGAGCTGGTAGGGATCTGGAAGGTCCTTTAATCCTACCCACTGCTCAAGCAGGAGACCCACTACCATTCCTGACAAATGGTCCTTCAATCTCTTCTTTAAAAACTCCAGCAATGGAGTACCCACAACTCTGAAAGCAATCTATTCCGCGCATTCATCATTCTCCCTGCCAGAAAATTTCTCTTTATGTCTAAGTTGCTTCTCTCCTCAATTAGTTTCTATCCATTGCTTCTTGTCCTGCCTTCTGGTATTTTGGAACATTGTTTCGCTCCCCTCATCTTTGTGACACCACCCCAAAAATAAGGACTTTGCAGTACCCAGTTTTTGTGCCATGGTGACCTGTTGTGGCCCAGCAGGAGCTGTTGGAGCTGCCACCAGACTCCGACAGCGAGTGGACCTATGAGTTGGCTCTGGAGGACGTGGAGGACCCTGGACATGGTTCCGACTCTGAGCAGGGCGCAGAGAGGCTGGTTGACCACTAGGAGATGCCTGAGCCTTGGACCAGTGGGGAGGAGACAAGAGAGTGTGATCCGGACGTCAGCAGTGAGTTGTTCCTAGATGCCCGGCACCGAAGAGCTAATAGGCGTCAGGAACAGTTGTACAGTTACAGGAGGTAACTGCACTCAGCTGGTGGTCATTAGGCTCCTCTCCAGACTATAAAAGGACTGCTTGTGCACACGCCCCTTTTGCAGAAGTCAATGCAGGAACTAATGTTGGAGAACATTATTGTGAGCTTGGCAGGCTGGATTGCTGCCACGGCTTATCTGTGCTGGATTGCTGCCCAAGCTTGTCTGTGCCGGTTTGCTGCCAAGGACCTGTCTGTCTGTTAATTAAATGCCCCAACTTATCTTTGGCTCGGAGTGTGTGTTGGTGTGGGACTAGGGGGGTCAGAACAGTGACCTGTGGCATCTAGTGAGTTTTGCAACTTGCACCATTCCCAGGGGGTCCAATGAAGGTTGAATTAGTCACTAAATTAATTAATTAATAATACTAATACTAATAGTAGTACTAGTACTAGTACTAGTACTAATACTAATACTAATAATAATAATAATAATAATAATAATAATAATACACCAGACATCACACTGGTTGAGAAAAATAAGGTCACAATCATAGACATCGCAATACCAGGTGATAGCAGGGTCGCTGAGAAGGAACATGAAAAAATCGCAAAATACCAGGACTTAAACATTGAAATTCAACGACTATGGCACAAACCAGCAGTGGTAATTCCAGTGGTAATTGGCACACTGGGTGCTATTCCAAAAGTACTGGAATTAAAGAAAGAAACAGAGTCACTAATCCTGGCTGCGCAAGAACAAGCTATTCGCACAAATGCCATTAAGGCCAAAATCGAAAAATCCTCTGATGATGCCAAATGCAGACTTTGCAAAGAAGCTAATGAAACTGTTGATCACATACTCGGCTGCTGTAAAAAAATCACGCAGACTGATTATAAATTGCGGCACAATTCAGTAGCACAAATGATCCATTGGAATTTGTGCAAAAATTATAATATTAAAACAGCAACAAACTGGTGGGAACATCAGCCTGAAAAAGTCACCGAAAATCAGATGGTCAAGATCTTGTGGGATTTCCGTATACAAACGGACAAAATACTGGCGCATAATACACCAGACATCACACTGGTTGAGAAAAATAAGGTCACAATCATAGACATCGCAATACCAGGTGATAGCAGGGTCGCCGAGAAGGAACATGAAAAAATCGCAAGATACCAGGACTTAAAAATCGAAATTCAACGACTATGGCACAAACCAGCAGTGATAATTCCAGTGGTAATTGGCACACTGGGTGCTATTCCAAAAGCACTGGAATTACATTTAAAACAGTTAAAAATTGACAAAATCACCATCAGTCAAATGCAAAAAGCCGCACTGCTTGGATCTCCAGGCATATTACGAAAATACGTTATGACTTCCTAGGCCCCTGGGTGGGGCCCGACTAGTAACCAATGCCAAATCCGGCAAAACAACTGGCCGCTGTGATACAATTGTATAATAATAATAATAATACATCGGACCTGCCTCACAATTCAAATCTGGGAATAGTCACAGAAAAACCCACTGTAAGCCTCCAAGCTGCAGAACAGAGTGAAGTTGCATGGAAGTTCGCAAAGACTAAACCAACTCAAGCATTTTTTGGATCTCCACCTTGTTTAAAAACTCAGCGCTTCCATTAGCTCCAGCACAGCGGAATTGCCAATTGATACGGTTCCTCCCAGCATGGAATTACCGTAATGCAATTTCTACATCTCACATTAACTGCACTTGGATTGTAACAGACCTAAATTTCCAGTGAGTAATTCTCCCCGGTGATCTCAACTTTGGCTGAATCCATCAACATCTCAGGTGGGTTTTTGCCGAACTTGGTTATAGGCTCCAAGAGGCCAGGGGAGAGCTTGAAAAAGCTTAAAAAAAATGTTGGCATCCAGCTGGATCAGAAAGTCTTGCCAGGAGAGCAGGGAGAAGTGGGAGAATGCTTCTTTCTTTTGAAACAGGTTATGAAAACCAGCATACTAAAAAGCAGAGACATCACTCTGCCAACAAAAGTGTGCATAGTCAAGGCTGTGGTTTTCCCAGTTGCAATGGATGGGTGTGAAAGTTGGACCATAAGAAAGGCCAAACGCTAAAGAATGGAGGCCTTTGAACTCTGGTGCTGGAGAAGACTCCTGCGAGTCCCTTGGACTGCAAGGTGATCAAATGGGTCAGCCCTAGAGGAGATCAACCCTGACTGCTCTTTAGAAGGCCAGATCCTGAAGAGGAAACTCAAATACTGTGGCCACCGAATGAGAAGGAAGGACTCACTGGAGAAGAGCCTCATGCTTGGAACGATGGAGGGCAAAAGAAGAAGGGGACGGCAGAGAATGAAGTGGTTAGATGGAGTCAGTGAAGCAGTCAGCATGAGTTTAAATGGACTCTGGGGGGTGGTAGAGGACAGGAAGGCCTGGAGGAACATTGTCCATGGGGTCATGATGGGTTGGACACGACTTTGCAAGTAAGAATAACAACAATGAAAACCAAGATCAAATGTGGCTGGAGAAAAACTAAACGCAGAAGAATCATGGTGATTGCAAGTACAAAACACATTTTATTGAGACCTATTTTCCCCTCGGGATGAGCTCATATATAAGCACCTCTCACTGCTTTGGCTACCTGTTTCCACTTCTTTTGGTAATGCCTTTATCTCTTCACCTTCTTTAAGCTTTGCTGGTACAATCTGAAGTGGCCATAATGCATCTTCCCAGCTCACTACCGTGGGAAGAAATATCCCTCTGGTTCAGTCCCAAGTTGGGAGAAAGGTGCTGGAGACAAAATGGAGGCTGGAGGCTGATTGGAAAGAGGGTTTAAGGATGAAGCAGAAGCACATGGGCAGATGACCACATGGAGTTGAGAGTGAGTGGTTTTTACACCTTCTTTTGGGCTTTGAAGTTGAGCTTCCTGTTCCTGTGCAAGAACCTGTATTGTTTCTCTGAGCTAAGTTTGGTTGAAGTTTGGGCTGCTGTGAGATGATGCAGTGAAGAAGCTTGTGTTCTGAAAGGGTGTTGGGCAATTCCTATCGTGTCTTAATGGCTTTCCTCCTTCCTTTTGGCTCTTGGGTGAGGGTATTTGCGTATGAAGCAGCTGCCAAAAAAGCAAATAAAGCTGTAGGCTGCATAAACAGAGGGATAGAATCAAGATCACGTGAAGTGTTAACACCACTTTATAATGCCTTGGTAAGGCCACACTTGGACTACTGCATTCAGTTCTGGTCAACACGATGTAGAAAAGATGTGGAGACTCTGGAAAGAATGCAGAGAAGAGCAACAAAGATGATTAGGGGACTGGAGACTAAAACATATGAAGAATGGTTGCAGGAACTGGGTATGTCTAGTTTAATTAAAAGAAGGACTAGGGGAGACATGATAGCAGTCTTCCAATATCTCAGGGGTTGCCACAAAGAAGAGGGAGTCAAGCTATTCTCCAAGGCACCTGAGGGCAGAACAAGAAGCAATGGATGGAAACTAATCCAGGAGAGAAGCAACTTAGAACTAAGGAGAAATTTCCTGACAGTTAGAACAATGAATCAGTGGAACAGCTTGCCTCCAGAAGTTGTCAAAGCTCCAACACTGGACGATTTCAAGAAGATGTTGGATAGCCATTTGTCTGAAGTGGTGTAGGGTTTCCTGTTTGAGCACGGGTTTGGACTAGAAGACCCACAAGGTCCCTTCCAACTCTACTATTCTATTCTGTTCTAATAATGCCATAATCCCTTGTGGGGTGGAGTCTGGGAAACTGAGTGGAGTTGAGTACATACTGGCTGGATGCCCTTCCTATCACCAATGTGGAACTATATTCAGCCAATATATTCTGATCATGCCCAGAGAGAGAAATATCTGCCTCTACCTAGGATCGAACCACAGCCTCCTGATTGTGAGGCAAGAGCAACTCCTCTAGGCCACCACATCACTCTTTTATTCTATGCTCTACGAAACCCACAATCTACTTGCCAGCAGCCCCCAAACTCAAGCAAGGAGAAATAGCCTAGTTTTGCAAACGCACAGAGTTTGATACCTTTTCATTGTTTAGCTCATCATTTTATGTTCAGTTGGTAGTGAAATCAGCTACGTCAGAACTTATTGCAGCCCCTTATTATCTCACAGATGCCGACAAGACGTCGAGCAAAGGGAAGACATTGAAATACTCTTTTCTGCATCTACTTTCAAATCTCTGATTCATTCGATGCTTCAATAGAAAGGGAAGACTTGTAGCTCAGGGTTGAACTGTGGGGCCCTGGGTGCTGCCTTGCAGAGGTTTCATTGCCCAACTAAGAAACATCAGCAGCACATAACACAATGGAGGCGAAGCAGAAGTTTAGCTCCAGGTTTCAAAATATGCAAACAGTCACTTTCACTTTTTGAAAGTGAAATGAATGGCAGTTGCAGAAAACCGACTGCCATTCAGAGCTTATTGCTTCTGGCCAGTAGTTATGTCTTGGCAATTCTGTTCTTAGCTGACCAATAGTAATCAAGTGCCTTATCCTGATCTCCCCCCACCCCCCAAATTTCCTGTTGGAAAAGAAATCCCTTTCTTTGCCTATCTGAAAAATGATGTAACAGCTAGCTAGCAGTAGGCATCTACTAATACTTCCAAATAGAATAGAATAGAATAGAATAGAGTAGAGTAGAACAGAACAGAACAGAACAGAACAGAACAGAACAACAGAGTTGGAAGGGACCTTGGAGGTCTTCTAATCCAACCTCCTGCTTAGGCAGGAAACCCTACACCACTTCAGACAAATGGTTATCTAATCTCTTCTTTAAAACGTCCAGTGTTGGAGCATTCAAATTTCTGGAGTCAAGTTGTTCCATTGATTAATTGTTCTAAATGTCTTTTCATTAAACTAGGTATACCCACTTCCTGCAACCGTTCTTCATATGTTTTAGCCTCCAGACCCCTAATCCTCTTTGTTGCTCTTCTCTGCACTCTTTCTAGAGTCTCCACATCTTTTCTACATCCGTGATGACCAAACCTGAATGCAGTGTTCCAAGTGTGGCCTTACCAAGGCATTATAAAGTGGTGTTAACATTTCACGTGATCTTGATTCCATCCCTCTGTTTATGCAGCCTAGAACTGTGTTGGCTTTTTTGGCAACAGCACACTGCAGCCACTATCATCTAATAGATAGATGATAGATTAGATATAATAGATATATGAGAGAGGGGGGATGGATGGAAAGAAAGAAGGAAAGAAAGAAAGAAAAAGAAGGAAGGAAGGAAGAGAGATAGATATGATAGATAAGAGAGAGAGAAATGGTGGGTGAGTGGGTGAATGTGGTAGGTAGATAGAAGATAGTTAGGATGAACTTGATTCTATCCCTCTGTATATGCAGCCTTGAATAGTGTTGGTTTTTTGGGTAGCTGCAGCACACTATCATCTAATAGATAGACGACAGATAGATATAATAAATAGATGAGGGAGATATGGAAAGAAAGAAAAAATGAGAGAGAGAAAGGAAGAAAGAAAGAGAAAGATGGGATGAACTTGATTCTATCCCTCTGTATATGCAGCCTTGAATAGTGTTGGTTTTTTGGGTAGCTGCAGCACACTATCATCTAATAGATAGACGACAGATAGATATAATAAATAGATGAGGGAGATATGGAAAGAAAGAAAAAATGAGAGAGAGAAAGGAAGAAAGAAAGAGAAAGATGGGATGAACTTGATTCTATCCCTCTGTATATGCAGCCTTGAATAGTGTTGGTTTTTTGGGTAGCTGCAGCACACTATCATCTAATAGATAGACGACAGATAGATATAATAAATAGATGAGGGAGATATGGAAAGAAAGAAAAAATGAGAGAGAGAAAGGAAGAGAAAGAGAAAGAAAGAAAGAAAGAAAGAAAGAAAGATGAGAGATAGATATTATAGATGAGGGAGAGAGAGAGAAATGAGTGAGTGGGTAAATGTGGTAGGTAGATAGATGACAGAGATAGGATGGAAGGATAGATAGATAGATGATAGATTAGATAGATAGATAGATAGATAGATAGATAGATAGATAGATAGATAGATAGATAGATAGATAGATATAGATGATATAGGTATAGGTATAGGTATAGATATAGAGATAGAGATAGAGATAGAGATAGAGATAATGATAGAGATAGAGATAGAGATAGAGATAGAGATAGAGATAGAGATAGAGATAGAGATAGTGATAGAGATAGAGATAGAGATAGATAGATAGATAGATGATAGAAAGAAAGAAAGAAAGAAAGAAAGAAAGAAAGAAAGAAAGAGAGAAAGAAAGAAAGACAGACAGACAGACAGTGTGTATCTCCTAACATGCATGTTCATAGAGTCATACCATTGGAAAATTCCTTAGGTGTCTTTTATTTCAACTCCCACTCTGGTGCAGGTCCCACCCAGAAATCTCTTCTCAGACGACCTTCCAGCTTCTCTCTGAAATCCTCTAGTGTAGGATAACTCATCACTTTACTTCCCTTATTTGGGCTCCTTCCTCCTGCTCGAAATGCAGGAGCTGGGAGATGAAGAATGTTTCAGTGCCTTCTCCAGCATCCGTGTCAGCTGCTCGATGAAGGACGCCCCAGGAACTGCTGATGTCCATGCACGGTTTTCCCCTTCCAGTCCTGCGACCACAAGAGGAAAGAGGGCCTGTTGCGAGGGATTAATGGGAACGTCAACTGATTGGCAAGGGGCTCCATTCGTTTTGTCAAGGAATCGAAACCAATATCTGGTAATGCTCTCAAGTCCCAAGACAAATGTGACCACACTGCTGTATTTTTTAAAATATTATCCGTCATTCTTGTGGCAAATTAAATTTTGTTCCCGATAACATCCTCTCTCCCCACCCCACCCCACGCACCACATACAGAGACACACAGACCAACAGACTAGAAAGATACTAAAACTTGGTTTTTGGAAATACACCTGGGAGTGCCTGAAACTGTATAAAGCTTGAATGCAGACATCAGAGAAGCAAAATGTAGCAGAAGTGAATGACTGGAAGCTGATATGGTAGGTGGGAATGACCTTCTTCCTCCCTCCTTTCTCTCTCTCTCCCTCTCACTCTCTTTCATCCTCCTCCCTCTCCCTCTCTCATCTCTCCCTCCCTCTCTCATCTCTCCCTTCCTCCCTCTCTCAACTCTCTCTCCCTCTCTCTCATCTCTCTCTCATCTCTCTCTCATTTCCCTCTTTCACTCTCTCCCTCCCTCTCTTTCATCTCTATCTCCCTCTCTCTCATCTCTCTCTCTCTCTCCCTCTCCCTCATCTCTCCCTCCCTCCCTCTCTTTCTCCCTCCCTCTCTCTCGTCTCTCCCTCTGTCCCGCTCATCTCTTTCTCTTGTAGGAAGTTAGCACCCACCCCTCTCCTAGAAAAATGAAATATCCTGGGAAATATTGTAAAGGCAGAATATTATATTTCCCTGGATAAGAAATGGAGAAACATGCTTTTAGGCAGGAAACAGACTCACTCTTAGTAAGGCCTGAGCCAGTCTGTTCTACGTAGCAAAGATCTCACACCCTTCAGCTACAGGGTGATGGGATTAAGGCATGATAGTATTAGCCTTTTACCCATCTCACCACAGGGCACATGGGAAGAAGCAATGCTCAACCAAACTTGGACTCGAGACAGCCTACAGAGTTGCCCCTGCATGGCCCAATCAATCAGAATACAAGCTCAGGTTCAAAGGCCAGAGAGGGCATAAAACCAGGGACTTTCAGATCTCGGTCTCTTTTTCTTCTTCACTCAACATCTGGAAGGATGTGATCCCCCTTTTATGTTCAGGAGCTTAAGCCATGTGATCCTGTCCACCATTAAACCATCTTTCCAAGCAGCCTCTATGATTCCAGTGTCTTTTTCCCCACTTGGAATTGAACCCAGAAGGACATTTCTTCCAAAACACTCTCTCTCTCTCTCTTTCTCTCTCTCTCTCTCTCTCTCTCTCTCTCTGCCATCTCTCTGTCACTCTTCCTCTCTCTCTTTCTCTCTCTCACTTTCTTTCATTTTTCTCCTTCCTCCCTCTCTTCCTTCCTCCCCCTCCCTCCTTTCTCTCTCTTTCTTTCTTTCATCTGTCTTTTTCCTTCCTTCCTTCTCCTTCCTTCCTTCCTTCTCCTTCCTCTTTCTTTCTTTCTTTCTGTCATTCCATCTGTCTTTCTTCTTCCTTCTTTCCCTCCTTTCTCTTTCTTTCTTTCTTTCTTTCCAGTTGTCTTTCCATCTCTTTTTTCCTCTTCCTTCCTTCTTTCCTCTCTCTCTTTTTCCATGTGTCTTTCCATCTGTCTTTCTCCTTCCCCCTTCCCTCCCTCCCTCCCTCCCTCCCAAAGAAAAAGAAATGTTTGAATCTTGATCAAAGATTTAACATGAAGTCTAGGAAAGTGCTTTTGAAATTAAACTGAGAGACATCTATCCCCATGTCCAAATAAAGAGTAAAAAAAACGGATCTGCTATAGCTCAGCATTAAGAAAAGAGAAGCCTTGAGCTGAACCAGAGGATCAAATTTATTTTCTTCTTGGTCTTAATGGTTGACTTTTTACTCCCTTCTGAAACCGGCAATGCTTAATTTAGCTCGAGGCTGCTTAAGGATGCAAGGAGACTTTCTAGATAAATTGCCAGAATAACCCAAATTGAGAAATATATTTTCTTCTTCCCCAAGTTAGCCATTTTTTATGATTCAGATGAAGCCACGGCTTCTGGTTTTGCTGCACTTTTCTAAGATAAAATTTTCCATGCACGCCTGGATTTATGGATCTCCAGCAGAAGAACTGTCTTCTATAGGACCACAAGTCTTCCAAAGTGCCAAAGCCTTGATTTCCATTTCATCAGGGCCCCTCATGAATTGAATGATTATGCTTCCAAGAGCAGCATGTCACAATAATTAGGATGTTTAGCAAGCTGTGTCTCATTCCTCACCCGCCTATTTTCACCTGGAGGTGATGGAATGGCCCATTTATTTATTTGTGGATATAAACAGAGCCCAAATCACCAATTTGGTGGCATTCAAAACGCTCTCTGTGGAACAGGATTTCAGCTCTGACCACTCAAGACAAAAAAAAAGGAAACTAGTCTGGTGTAGGGATGAAGATGCTGGCCTAGAAAGCCAGTTGGGTGACTTTAGCCCAGTCACCAGGAGACTGTGAGTTCAAGTCCCACCTTAGGCATGAGTTGAGTTTGAGTTGAGTTGAGTTTATTAGTCTTGTATGCCGCCCACTCCCGGAGGAGTCTGGGCGGCTTACAATAGAAATAGAAAGGGGAAAGGGGATAAATAAGACAAACAACAATTTAAAATACAACAACATTCATAGTTACCGTGGGGCTGGATACTTCAACAGCCCCCGGCCTGCTGGAGCAGCCAGAACTTAGTGGCTTTATGGAGGGCCGGGAGGGTCGTAAGGGTCCGGATCTCCACGGGGAGCTCGTTCCAGAGGGCCGGAGCTGCAACAGAGAAGACATTGGCTGGCAGATGGAATCCGGAGAAGGCCTAGTCTGTGCGATCGAATCAGTCTTTGGGAGGTAATTGGCAGGAGGCGGTCTCTCATGAAAGCCAGCTGGGTGACTTTGGCCCAGTCACTAGGAGACTATGAGTTCTAGTCCTGCCTTAGGCATGAAAGCCAGCTGGGTGACTTTGAGACAGTCACTTTCTCAATCCAATCCCTACAACAGGGTTGTGGTTGTGGAGAAAATAGGAGGGAGAAGTTCTTTGATATGTTTACTACCTTGAGTTATTTGTAAAAATTAATAAAATCAGGATACAGACGAACAAATAAGATAAACTCCTCTATTACAGGTAGTGCTGAGTTAACAATACTAATTGGGATTGGAATGTCCCCTATGATCGTGACCCGTAAAAACCGCACTCGACTAAGCCGCGCCCGATTAAACCGCGAACAGCAAACAGCAAACAGCCCATTTCAGTTTCAGCACAGCCTGATTAGCACAAGCAGCTGATTGTTGGATCAGCCTCCTGATGATCAGCTGTTTCAGGCTGCAGGGATTGCCATTGCCCATTGCCACCTCCCTGCACCTCATTTTTAACCCATTTTCCACCCATTCCAATTCCCACCACTTGCAATGGGTGGAAAATGGGGCAACCAGAGGCTGGAACCGAGATGAGGCCTAAAATGTGGCACATAGAGGTAACAATAGGCTATGGCAATCCCTGCAGCCTGAAACAGTTGATCATTGGGAGACCGATCCAACAATCAGCTGCTTGTGCTAATCAGGCTGTGCTGAAACTGAAATGGACTGTTTGCTGTTTGCTGCAAGGAGGCAAATTGCTTAGTGGCAGAGGCCGATTTTTTCCTTTGTTTTCCTCCCCAAAAGCTAGAGCATCTTATACTCTGAAAAATATGGTATTCAGTTACCTGTCATGTCCATTTGAGTACATATAATTAATTGTACAATAATAAATTATATTATTATACTTTAAATGATAAGTGTTGTGACTCGGCAGGAGCCTTTGGAGCTGCCACCAGACTCCAACAGCGAGGGGTCCTATGAGTCAGCCTGGAGGATGCGGGGACCCTGGACAGGGTTCTGACTCCGAGCAGGGCGCAGAGAGACTAGTTGGCCCCAGGTGATGACTGAGCCTTGGATCAGTGGGAAGGAGACAAGAGAGACTGACACAGAAACCTCCTGTGAGTTGTTTCGGGATGCACGCAGGCGAAGGGCTGACTGGCGTAAAGAACAACTGAGTACTTACAGGAGATGATAACGAGCAGCTGTTGCTCGTTAGGATCTCCTTCTGCTGATAAAAGAGACTGCTGGTGCCATGCCCTGGTTGCAGAAGTCAACGTTCCTCGTTTGCGTTCACAAATTGAGAGAAGCCAACTTGGATAAGTGGCTTGATATATAGAATCCTGTTTGCAGTGTTTTGTGAGTTATAGGACTTTTGCCAGAGCAATTATCTTTGTTTCTTTTGGGCTCGCAGCCAGCAAGAGCTGGGACTGATTAAAACATTCTTTCGTACGTCTGTTTGCCTTACGTTCCTGAACGGAGAAGGGTCGGCCGTCAGAACAGATAACCATGTCTGAGAGATCGGGAAAATAACAAAAAAAGCCATGCTTTAACGACTGGATTTTTCCTACTGCTGTGCTACACAAAGTGTGTAGTTTTTCAACGTTGTATTCTCAACCAGATTTGAAGAACAACTGCTCAAAGGAGTCGTATTTCAATAGAAGAGAATATCTAGAGTTGAACTGTGAGGTCCTTGGTGCTCTCTGAGCTTGGTGGTTTTCTTGCAGATGTTTCATTACCAAATTAGGTAACCTTATCAGTGCTTAGTTCCTTGGTTATATATAGTAGCTTGTCTTGTCTATATTGTTGGGAGTGTGATTTTTCTCTTTGGAGATCTTTGATTAGGGTATTGTTTTCTATTTGATTGCTGGCAGGTGCTAACACCAGACAAACCATCTGCTATTACCGGATAAACACCAGACCAAGCATCTGCTATTACCGGATAAAAACCACGCAAACAATGTGCTGTTACCAAACACCAGATAATTTGCTTTTATCAGGCAAACTTCAGACAAAAATGTCTGCTGTTAACACTAAAAAAACAAGAAGAAAATGATTCTCTGCCTCTGATCTACTAACATGTGTAGAGAGAGCGAGTGTCTATAAATGGGAACCAAACCACACACTCACTAACACTGATGACCAAGGGTAAATGATTGTGGGGATGCTTCCAGTAGCCATAACTTTTAAAATGGGTTGTAAGTAAGTTTAAACAGTCTCTAAGAGATCAGCCAACCTATATGGTTTAGGTTTAGGTTTAGATTTATTAGATTATTATTATTATTATTATTATTATTATTATTATTATTATTATTATTATTATTAATTAGACTTATATACCGCTTCAAAGGGCTTTCAGCCCTCTCTAAGCGGTTTACAAATTTTTTAGCAAATTGAGTCAGCAACTTGCCCCCACAGTCCGGGTCCTCATTTCACCCACCTCGGAAGGATGGAAGGCTGAGTCGACCTTGAGCCAGTGAGATTTGAACCGCTGAACTGCAGATTTATATGCTGCCCTTCTCCCAAGTTCTCAGGGCGGCGTACAACATTAAAAGAAACACATAATACAAAAGTTTTTAAAAATTAAATAGAATATCCCAAACATACCCAATTAGAATTGACAATAACATTTTTTTAAAAAAATTTTGAATTAAAATTAACAATGATCAATAATTTGTTTTGTTTTGTTCAGGTCAGGCTGGCTTGCTGGAAAAGCCATTTTTTTAGGGCGTGTCAGAAGGAACGGAGGTCGGGGATTA
Source organism: Thamnophis elegans (assembly GCF_009769535.1). Classification (NCBI taxonomy): domain Eukaryota; kingdom Metazoa; phylum Chordata; class Lepidosauria; order Squamata; family Natricidae; genus Thamnophis; species Thamnophis elegans. Next base: position 72,423,331 of record NC_045548.1, read on the forward strand.
TACGAAGCTTCGGGGGCAGCTCATTCCAGAGGGAAGGGGCTCCCACAGAGAAGGCTCTCCCTCTGGGGGTCACTAGCCGACACTGTCTGGCCGACGGCACCCTGAGGAGGCCAACTATGTGGGATCGCACTGGACGATGGGAGGCTACCGGTGGCAGTAGGTGGTCTCGCAGGTACCCTGGGCCTAAGCCATGGAGTGCTTTAAAGGTCATAATTAGTACCTTGAATCGCACCCGGAAGACAACCGGCAACCAGTGCAGGCCGCCTAAAAGGGGGTGTAACACGGGAGCACTTAGGTGCCCCCATGATAACCCGCGCAGCCGCATTCTGGACCAGTTGAAGCCTCTGGGTGCTCTTCAAGGGCAGCCCCATGTAGAGAGTGTTACAGTAGTCCAGGCGAGAAATATGCGGATCAAGAAGCAACAGTGAGAACTGGACACGGAACCGATCAAAATTGGGAGTCCAACAAGGCTATATACTGCTGCCCTGCCTATTTAGCTTATATGCAGAGCACATCATGAGAAAGGTGGGGGTTAGATGAATCCAAAGTTGGAATTAAGATTGCCGGGAGAAATATCAACAACCTCAGATATACAGAGGATACCACGCTAATGGCAGAAAGAGAAGAGGAACTAAAGAGCCTCTCGATGCAGGGGAAGGAGGAGATTGCAAAAGTTGGCTTCAAACTCAACATGAAGAAAACTAAGATGATGGCATCCAACCCCCTCAATTCCTGGCAAATAGTTGGGGAAGAAATGGAGGTAATGACAGATTTTATTTTCCTATGCTCCAAGATCACCGCAGATTGGGACTGCAGCCAAGAAATTTTTAAAAAGCTTACTCCTGGGGAGGAAAGCTATGGCAAATCTGGAGAGCATACTAAAAAGAGCCGAGGTGGCGCAGTGGTTAGGGTGCAGTACTGCAGGCTACTTCAGCTGACTGCTAGCTGCAATTCAGCAGTTCAAATCTCATTGGCTCAGGATTGACTCAGCCTTCCATCCTTCCGAGGTGGGTAAAATGAGGACCCGGATTGTTGGGGGAAATATGCTGACTCTGTAAACCGCTTAGAGAGGGCTAAAAGCCCTATGAAGCAGTATATAAGTCTAACTGCTATTGCTATTGCTAAAAAGCAGACATCACCCTGCCAACAAAAGTGTGTATAGTCAAGGCTATGGTTTTCCCAGTTGCAATGTATGGCTGTGAAAGTTGGACCAAAGTTGGACTTTGGCACTGAGCACCAAAGAACTGAGGCCTGTGAACTCTGGGGCTGGAGAAGACTCCTGCAAGTCCCTTGGACTGCAAGGCGATCCAACCAAGCAGTCCTAGAGGAGATAAACCCTGACTGCTCTTTAGAAGGCCAGATCCTGAAGAGGAAACTCAAATACTTTGGCCACCTAATGAGAATGAAGGACTCACTGGAGAAGAGCCTCATGCTGGGAAAGATTGAGGGCAAAATAAGAAGAAGGGGATGACAGAGAATGAGGTGGCTGGATAGAGTCACCGAAGCAATTGGCGTGAGCTTAAATGGGCTCCGGAGGATGGTAGAGGACAGGAATGCCTGGAGGAATGTTGTCCATGGGGTCACGATGTGTGGAGACGACTTCGTGACTAACAACAACAAAGTGACCAGTTATAAGTCAAGCACGATTGCCTCTGGTATTTTCTTTAAGTTGCAGGACAAATGAGTGACTAGCCATGTATGTTGAGAAGGTTGCACAGCAAACCTTGAGGACAGCAAGTCCTCAAATCTATTCAAAATTCTTCTACAGCGCAGCAGTCAGAGGAACAGCAGAATAGTTTCCCTACTTCATGAAAGTGTGTCCTTATATACAGGAATATTGGGAAAGCTCAAGAGGATCTTCAGCCAACACGGCGCATGTGGACACTTCAAACCCAAGAATACACTAAGGCAGAAGCTTGTCCACCGCAAGGATAAAACACCCAGACACGAATTGAGCAACGTGGTATATGCAGTACAAGGCAGTGTGTCAGCGTTCCAACTAACTTCTCATTGAAATTCAGAACTTTGAGACAACGTCCATCAAAGAAAGATTTTATTAGAGAAGTCATATTGGAACAATCTAAAATCCTGCGTTTCCCCCACCCACATTAAAACTCACACTCTGTCCTGTCCAGGGACATTCACATCACATGGCCCAATCAATCCCCTGTCTCAGCTGCCAGGAAACCTCATTCACTCCCCTCCAGGTGCCAGCAGCCCGACCTTGATCTCATATGAAAGAATGTTGTTATGACTATACTCCCTTCGCTACTCTCGCGTTCCCACTGTGACAGCCCTGTAAAGTCTGACTCAAAAATGGATCGAGGCGTTCTGATCTAGGCTTCACAAAATTATGAAACAAAATCCTTGTCCCAACAAAACCCCTTTTTATTAGGCTAATGTGAATTCCTCTCACTCACCTCCAGCAAAGTCCCAGAAAACAGTCTTTCAAGCGTGAATTTACAGCCACAGACCTTATCAGGCAGGGAGAACTGCCAGGCCGATATCTTCCAAACACAATGCTGTACAAGAAAATACTTGGCAAGGAGTCTCTGAGAGTCACGAACAAATCTTCACACTAATTACACGAACTAATTGTTTCCTGTAAACTCCACTCCCCTTCCGCTCCTCTTTATTCCCTATGGGAGGGGCCATTCACCTTCCACCTGTGCCTATGTTAGCCCTTGTTCCTTAACTGTTCCCTTCTCCTGGCAGCTCTGTGCATGTGCACATTGGGAACAGGCTCCAGATGTTCTTCTGTCCCACTGATGTCTGACTCTGAAGGCAGCTGATAACTGTCAGACAGCCCTGGCCCCATCTCTGCCTCCGATACAGAGCCCTCATCAGAGCCTTCCCCAGGACTGGCTCATGTTCCTCTCCAACCTCCTCACTATCTGAGTCTGCCACAACACCAGAGTTGACAGGTTACCTCCCCTCAAGTGATGAAAACATCCTGAAATGAGACAAGTGACAGGGGGGTTAGGGACAAGAGTCCAAACGCTCTCTAACCATATCTATCCCCCCCCAGAGGGTTCCTTTGGCTTATCAGGGGAATTTTTCATGAAACTGCTTCACCATCTATCCGCTTCCACATCCCAGCTTTTCACCCGTGACCTCAGACAAAGGGTACACCTTCCAATGGATGAAATATTGTAAATGACCTCTGTGCAATCCAGAGTCTAATATTTTCTTTACTTTGTAATGGTTTTCCCGGGATTGTATTAACTTTTATGATCTTGGGCCAGTCATACATGGCCAATAATAAATAAATGGCCAATAAATAAATAATAAATAAATAAATAAAATAAATAAATAAATAATACAATCTCTCAGCCCAAGTCACCTCACAGGGTTGTGGTTGTGGGTAGAAAGAGGAGGAGAAGGAGGAGGAACATTAGGGATGCTTGCTGCCTTGTGTTATTTGTAGAAATAATGAAGGTGGAGTATAAATAAATAAACACACCCCCTGCCACCCGCAAGAGAGGCTTCTTAGAGTTGTTAATTATTTCAGAAGCCCAACCAGAATCATAAAATAGGATGGAGCTATCAAGTCCAACCTCCTGCCCAACGCAAGGGAATTCAGAATGAAGTCTCTATAACAGGCAGTTCATTTTGCTTGAACTATTACAATGCCTCCTCAGCTAATTAGTTCCATCTCCCTGGATAATTAGTTCCATCAGCGAACTCTTCTCACCATCACATGTTCAGATAACAAGACAATTATTCTTCACCTTCATCTATCATGCAGCTCTTCTGGTATTTAAAGAATGACATCATATCCCCCAGTCTCATCCACCCCATCTTCCGCTGGTATGACAGGATTTAATTCACAACTCCTGTGATCATCCTTTGAATCCTTCTAGCAGAGTAGTTTTCAATGTAAGATCAGTGGTGGAATTCAGCCGGTTCTGACCGGTTTGGGTGAACTGGTATTGGCAACCTGGGGGTGGGAGTGGGGATGGACCTGCCCACCCATCCCGACGCTTTGCTGTACTATTTAGCCACATTTTCTAAGCTGGAAAGTCAGGGGTGGGATTTGGAGGTTCTCCAAACTGGCCATAACGTTAGCTACGGGTGTCAGGTTTCCGAAAGATGCCCTAATTGATTCATGAGCCTCGAGCCAAGTTTCAAAAGAAAACCAGGAGCACCATTTTGTCAATACCTTATTGCAATCAGATCTGAGCTTCATTTGAATTGTCGCTGAACTTTACCCTTATTCCTTCCTTTCCCTCAGTCTGTATCATAAATCACATTCTCCAATGAGGTGCACGGCTCACAAGCCTGCTGCAGTAATCTGAGATCGGACTCTAGCCGAAGGTATGGGTGGAACGCACTCCCCCCACCTTTCATCACCATGGCAACTTTATGGGTTGACAACAGTTCAGTGGTGGGTTTCAAAAATTGTTCGAACCTACTCTGTGAGTGTGGCCTCCTTTGTGGGAGTGGCTTGCCGCCCATGTGACTGGATGGGAGTGGCTTTCCGCCCATGTGACCGGATATGAAGATGCCGATGACACTTGTCAGAACCACCTTAAATTACCTCACATACAGCACTGGCATGCATAAGAATATGATGTAAACTTGTTTTTTAAAAGGCATCTTTGGTTTGCGTTAAAACAACTTCAACACACGCAATGTTCTGATTGCACCACAAACGCAGTAGTCATCCTTACCTTTCACAGAGGCACTGAGTTTCATAAATATGAGCATGATAGTGTAGAATAATCATATCCAAGGACCAGTGGTGGGTTTCAAAAAAATTTGGAATCTCTTCTGTAGGTGTGGCCTGCTTTCCGGGTCCACTGGTGGAACCTCTTCTAACCGGTTTGACGAACCGGTTCTACCAAATAGGTGCAAACTGGTAGGAACCCACCTCTGCAACAGGTTCTCCTGAACCCGGGCAAACCTGTAGCAGCCCACTCCTGAGTGCTAGGAAGCATTGTCGAGACTGAGGGATAATGAGCATTAAAGTCAAGTAACCTTCAATTTTATTTCAACGTGGTTTCTGGGATATGTGCACACAATTTTCTGGACAGCCATATTGGCTTGTCTGCTATTGATTTCCTTTCAAGAGACGTTTCCCCAAAGTTCTCTGCATCTTGTCTAAAGCTTTTGGCTTTGTCTTGGTTTTCCATCCCATTACTAATCAAGCCTGACTAGGCTTAGCTTCTGAGCCCAAATTAAGTCAATCAAGTGCTACCACTAATTACTTATTAACGGGGGTGGGGGGTGGGGTTGAGAGAAATTAGTAGATCTAGTGATAGGTCTCCAGTGGTTTATCTAATTTGAATCTAGAGCAAAAAACAGCATGGGAGAAAACATGTTGGGTGTAAGTACAGACACACACATACACACTGCCACACGCACAACACTTCTCCATTCGGTGGCACGGAGAAAGTTGGGATTGTCAGGTTTGCTATTTTGTTGTTTTTCAGTATCAGAAGACAACAGCCCATCATCCATATCTTCTACCTTTCCTTAATGGGTTCTGTCTGTGGGTGTTTCAGCAACCGAGATAATAAATCTCAGCATTGGGAGCTCACATATTTCTTCTGAAAAGTTCTTTCCACCTCAGCATGGCTTCCTAGAAGGGAAATGATCTGTGGGTGGGCAAACACCTTGCCAGGAAATCAATAACTTGGACTGCAGTGCAGATGTCTGAAGGAGCTGCCTAGTTCTTTTGGCTAATGAAAGAAATTCATTCATTGGGAAGATGCAAGTGGTAGATAACTCGTGACAAGGTTGACGGCGGGAGAGGTAATTCGTGAGAAGATCAGGACCTCTATGGATTCCTCCCTTCATGTGTAGACATATCACATGATATACTGGCTGGGGTAATTTTGATGGCTTAAGAAGGGATCTCCAAACTCGGCAACTTTAAGACTTCTGGACTTCAATTTCTAGAATTTTGGGGAGTTGAAATCCACAAGCCTTAAAATTTGCCAGGGTTGGTGACCCCTGGAAGGGTAAACCCAGCAAAGGTGATATCTAGCTCAGGGGTGGGTTCTAGCCGGCACTATTGCTGGTTCACTCATATGCGTGCTTTGTATGTGTGTGCATGCACAATTCAATAGAAATTGTTCTGTGCATGTGCAGAACTCCAAAACAAGAAGGCAGCAGCAACTGCAGTGACCGGGGAACTAATTCAGAGGCGTGGCCAGCCTGGGTCGCTGCTGGTTCTCCGATCTAGGCCGGCAAATCACTACTGGTTCGGCCGAACCAAGCCGAACCGGTAGGAACTGATCCTGGACAGTTTTCAGACATGTTCACAAGAGCAAAGAGAGGTGAACATTTTCGCACTTATGATGTCAAGGTTCCGAACGATGAACCCAACCCAACAAGCATTGTCGAGATGATCCAATCTGCTAATGCACAGAATGAAAGAAAAACTGGCTCTGACTAATTCCCATGCAATTCAATATGATTAAAGCAGGGGTGGGATTGAAAAAATTTAGCAACCAGTTGTCTGCCTGGTTGCTGGGTGGGTGTAGCCATGGGGGCATGGCCTAGTTGGCTTGCTGCACCATGGCAGGGGGGTTTGCCCTCCCCAGGCACCAGAGGCTTTCCTCGAGCCTCTGGGACTTACTTGACTTACTTGACTTAAGTCTTTAGCGTCGGTACGGCATCGCCAATCCCTTCGCTGTAGAGTCGCATGCATCCCGGAACGGGATCCATGATTCTAGGCTAAGTACTACTTGAGCTCGCCGGGCCCAAGAGTCGACAGAGCCCCTTCTGTTGGAAACGGTGGGCACCTCAAGAAGGCAGGGGTTGTCTTGATAATGAGAGGCTGTATTTTCGCGTCAATTATCCTCCCAGAGCCTCTGGGAGGGTGAAAATGGCCTCCCCCGGACGCTGGAGGCCTTCCGGAGGCCGGGAATGGGCCCATTTCCAGACTGCTGGTACTTTTTGCCCTCCCCAGGCTCCAGATACTTTCTTTGAGCCTCTGGGAGGGCGGAAATGGGCTCCCCGGGTTCCAGAGGCCCTCTGGAGGCTGGAAAAGGACCCATTTCTGGACTTCCAGTAAGCCCATTTTTTTCCCTCCCAGAGCTTCCGCGTCAGCCCTGCACTTACCTGGCATCCAAAATGGGCTGCGTGGAGACTCCGAGGAGGGGAAGGGCAGGGTGAATGGGGTCAGCCAGTCCTTGTAACTACCGGTTTGGCGAACCAAATTAAAATTAACATCTAGTTCACCCAAACTGGTCTGAACCAGCAGAATCCCATCCCTGGATTAAAGTATAGAATCTTCCTCCCTCCCTCCTATTAGCGCAAGTCATAGTCCAATTAAGTGTCACAATATTGTTGTGAGCAGATGTCATTAAAAGTCTGGCCAACACCTGCTGCAGTGACCTTGGTTCTCACAGGCTGACTGCTTGATGTTCAAAACTTATATTCCAATTCCCCCTCCCCCTAATATTTTGTTGCCAACCTGAGAAGCAGTAGAAGCGAAAGCAGCATGAGTAAACTTTGAAGCTTGACATATGGCTCTTAACAGAAATTGCCCATCGATGCAGCAAAATGACATTACTAGGGTAACAAGATATTACCCTGCAGTCTTTGTCGTTGTATGTTTTGGGACTGGCTAAAGAAATGGGTTGTCCACATGAGTGAGTAGGCGAATCATTGGAGAACAATGATTGCTCGTCTATTAGCCAACTTCATTTCTTTCCTCCTAAGAAAATGGCACCTTCCTTTACCAATCTCATCTCGATGTGCAAATGTACCAATTGTTGACAAACTTGTCTCAAATAAACAGCATACAGTGAATGTTCCAAAGATGCTTTTTCCTTGAAGATATTTCACTTCTCAGCCAAGAAGCTTCTTCAGAACTTCTTCAGGGGGATAGAATCAAGATCATGTGAAATGTTAATACCACTTTATAATTCCTTGGTAAGGCCACATTTCCCAGTTGCAATGGATGGCTGTGAAAGATGGACCATAAGAAATGCTGAGCGCCAAAGAACGGAGGCCTTTGAACTCTGGTGCTGGAGAAGACTCCTGAGAGTCCCTTGGACTGCAAGGCCATCCAACCGGTCAGTTCTAGAGGAGATCAACCCTGACTGCTCTTTAGAAGGCCAGATCATGAAGAGGAAACTCAAGTACTTTGGTCACCTAATGAGAAGGAAGGACTCACTGGAGAAGAGCCTAATGCTGGGAAAGATGGAGGGCGAAAGAAGAAGGGGACAACAGAGAATGAGGTGGTTCGATGGAGTCACTGAAGCAGTCGGCGTGAGTTTAAATGGACTCCAGAGGATGGTAGAGCACAGGAAGGCCTGGAGGAACATTGCTCATGGGATTGCGATGAGTCGGACAGAATTTCACAACCACCACCAACAACAAAAGCCACTATTGGAATACTGCATCCAGTTTTGGTTGCCAAGATGTAAAATAGATGTTGAAACTCTAGAAAGAGTGCAGAGAAGAGTAACAAAGATAATTAGAGGATTGGAGACAAACGCTTAATCCCAAAAACCCTCATATATTTCAAAGGCTGTGAATTATGTTCATTCACAGCCCGTGAGGAGTCCCAAATAGTTGTAAAAAGTCCTACAGTAGGCTGCCAAAGTCTTTCAGGATAAGGCTGATAAGCATCCCCCTGTAGCTTCCTTGAAATGCTGCCAAAGACTTAATTGGCAATTAGCAAGGCGACACGGAGCAAAAAGTGAAAACGGAGCTTCAGAAGGTAAACTGACCAGCATGAACCAAGTTGCTTCCTGCAAAAGCTCACGTGCCTTTGCTCCTCCTTTATGTCCTATGGGAGGAGCCAATCACCTCCAAGCCTTACTCCCGAGCCGTCCCTTATGTCTTAATTGTTCTTGCCTCTGGCAGTTCTGCACATGCACACACTGGGAACAGGGGGAGCCTATTCCTCTGCCTCGGACACAGCACAGTTATGTGCTGTTCGACTCTGGAGGCTCCCAGATAGCCCTGCCCCCCCTCTCTGCCTCTAACACAGAGCCCTCATCAGAGCCTTCCCCAGACTCCAGGACTGGCCTATGTTCCTCCCCAACCTCCTCGCTGTCTGACTCTGCTGCCAGCTCCGCAGGCCGCTGGCGGGCCACAACAGGACAAGAAGCAATGGATGGAAACTAATCAAAGAGAGAAGTGACCTAGAACTAAGAAGAAATTTCTTGACAGTTAGAAAAATTAATCAGTAGAACATCTTACCTCCAGAAGCTGTGAATGCTCCAGCACTGGAGGTTTTTAAGAAGAGTTTAGATTTGTCTGAAATGGTTGTAGGAAGTTAGCAGCCAGCCCCCCTCCTAGAGGAAGAAAACAATTTAGGGAATATTAAAAAGGAAGAATATTATGTTTCCCTGGATGAGAAAGGACAAAGGAGCTCCCTGAAGCTCCCTACCCCCTGCTTCAGCTCCAGGGTGATGGGATTAAGACATAGCCCTCAGGACATGATAGGATTAGCCCTCTACCCATCTCACCACATGGTACTTGGGAAGGTTACCTCACACAGCAAGGCTCAACCAAGTCTGGGATACAGACAGCCTATAAAGTTAGCTAAGACCCCCCCCCCCCCGGGAGTCTGACAGCCAATGGGATACATTCTTGCACAGGAACAGGAAACTAATGCAGGGCCCAAGTGAGTGTATAAATCAGTGGTGGGATTCAGCCAGTTCACACCTATTCAGGAGAACCAGTTGGTAACTTTCTAAGCGGTTCGGAGAACCGGTTGTTGGAAGAAATCTTTTGTTTTTTCCCCACTTTATAGGGCTAATCCTGTAAGGAAGGCAGGAAGGAAACATTCTGGTGTTGTTTCTAGCCTAATCTTTATTGCCCTGCATACAGAAACTGCCTCTCCAGTTAACCCTTATTACCATTGTAACAACTAGGGAGAAATGCCCATCGACCTGAGTGACATTGACTTGGTCACGCCCACATGATCACATGACCACCGAGCCCTGCCTACCCAGCTGGTCATTAGGGCAGAGAACTGGTTGGTAAATTATTTGAATCCCACCACTGTTATAAATATATCCCTCTCTCCAATCCATGTGCTTTTTTCTTTTGCCCAGGACCTCAAACCATGTGGTCCTGTCCACCATTAAAACATCTTTCCAAATAACCTCCATGTTTCCAGTGTCTTTCTCCCCACTTAGAACTGAACCCAGAAGGACATTTCTTAGAACATTTTCCTGCCTAAGCAGGGGGTTGGACTAGAAGACCTCCAAGGTCCCTTCCAACTCTGTTAAGAAACGTCTTCAAGGAAAAACAAAACTGCCTTTCGAAAAAGCACAAGTGGGACAACTGGATGACTGAGAATCTCCATACCGTGAATGCTTTGGACCCTGGTAGGAACATACTGGCTTAAACAAAAAATAAATAATTTTTGGGGCAGTATGAAAAGCAGCAAGTTGAGTCATTCATGTTCTCTTCACAAGACCAGGCTGGTTTGTCATGCAGACAGAAGATAAGATAAGAATTTTTGTGACAGCTAAATGAAGAACAGTTCCGAAAATGCTGAGATTTATTTGTTAGTTTGTTTTCATTTCACATGTTTGAACCCTCCATCTCCCTCCCTCCTTCATTGCCAGGGCTATTTAATATATTTGAAGTTTTGGATACTATAGAAATTCATTTATTCATGCCAAGCCTTCTACACACCGTTTGTCCTCTTTCCTATAAATCTGTCTAATCAAAAAGTGAATCGAAAGTAGATTAGAACTGGCAGATTGATGACGCCAAATTGTTTCATAATCACAAAGGAAATCTTGCTAGGGTAAAACCAGTTAATCCCTTGTTTAAGACAGTGAATCTGCCAAATCTTCTTATGCAGCCTCTCTGGAGATTTGGTCTTCCATGTTGCTTGCTTACCTTTGACTTAGATCAAGGAGGAATAGAAAATAGATCAAGATTTGCAGAAAGCTGTAAATAAACAAGAGATTCTGTTGCACACCTGATTTAACAATAGCCGCAATAAAAAAATCTCTCCATTCTATCATAATATTTTAAATTAGTCTTGCAGCCAATTGGATGTAGCTTTATATAGAATCCTAGAGGTTAACCCAGGGATGCGGTGGCTCAGCAGCTAAGATGCTGAGTTTGTCAATCAGAGGGTCGGCAATTCAGCAGTTCGAATCCCTAGCACCGCATAACGGAGTGAGCTTCCATTACTTGTCCCAGCTTCTGCCAACCTAGCAGTTCAAAAGCACGTAAAAATGCAAGAAGAAAAATAGGGACCATTTGGGTCCCATTTTTGGTGGGAAGGTAACAAGGTTCTGTGTGCCTTTGGTGTTGAGCCATGCCAGGCACATGACTATGGAGACGTCTTCGGACAGCGCTGGCTCTTTGGCTTTGAAATGGAGATGAGCACCATCGCCTAGAGCTGGAAATGACTGGCACGCATGTGCGGGGGAACCTTTACCTTTACCTAGAAGTTAACCCATCAGTGCTCTGAATTCCCAAAAAAGGATATCATACTTCATATGTTTAGTTGATAATATAAATGTAAAGAAGGAATTTTTTTATCATTTATGGTAGACCTGCAACAAAGCGCTCTCTCTCTCTCTCTCTCTCTCTCTCTCTCTATTGATATATATATATATATGTGTGTGTGTGTGTGTGTGTGTTTTATTTGTGCTGATAAATAAATAAAGGGAGACTAGTATAGATCTATTTCAAGCTATTTAGCTCTCATCAGCTAGCCATACCCTTACTGGGATTTGAACCTGGGCTATATTGCACACTAGGCATACTAGGCAGAGATCTTAGCCATTAGGCCACAGGCTCTTATCCGTTTATCAGCGAAGCCAGGGTGAAAGGTATCTATTAGATTTTTTACAACCCCTGGTAAGCCCCAATTATGGGAGGAAGCTAACTGCTTCCATCATCTGTCCTTCGGCTCGTCACAAGAGTCCATCACGAGCCGAAGGACAGATGATGGAAGCAGTTAGCTTCCTCCCATAATTGGGGCTTACCAGGGGTTGTAAAAAATCTAATATATATATATATATATATATATATATATATATATATATGCCACATTTTTTTAATACAGAAGATTCTTAAAATGAATATAAAGTTAAAACCAGACACTTTTCCTTTAGACTTAATGGACAAAGAACTTGAAAAGAAATTTAGAGCTTTGATGTTATATTTGCTGAGAGAAGCAAGAAAGTTCCACACACAAAAATGGAAAACTACTTTAATTCCCACGATGGATGATTGGCTGCAAAAACTGATGGAGTTAGCAGAGATGGTTAAATCGACTGCTCTAATTAAAGAAAAGAATGCAACCAACTTGGAAACCACTTCTGGACTTTGTGCTGGAGGTGAAAAAAAAGGAAACTTTAATTTTGGATTTTGCTGATTACATAAGTCTGTTTTTATACAAATGGCCAGTATGTAGTATTATGCAAAAGTAAAAAGCTGAAGCTGTACGCTATTACCCCTATTCTATTGTGCTAAAAGTTGAAAGTCAATGCTTTTTTCCCCTTTCCCCTTTTACCTTACACTTTTTCCTCCTCCCCTTTTCTTCCTCTACTTTCCCATTATCTTCATTTTTCTTTGCATTTTATATTTCAATAAACTAATAAAAACCTGAATGGTGAAAGAAAGAAAGAAAGAAAGAAAGAAAGAAAGAAAGAAAGAAAGAAAGAAAGAAAGAAAGAAAGAAAGAAAGAAAGAAAGAAGACAAAAAGACAGACAGAAGGAAGGAAAAAAGAGAAAGAAAGAAGGAAGGAAGGAAGGAAGGAAGGAAGGAAAACAAAAAGACAGACAAATGAAAGAAAGGAAGGCTGAAGACAAAAAGACAGATGGAAGGAAGGAAAAAAGAAAGGAAGAAAGAAAGAAGGAGGGAGGGAGGGAAGAGTGCAAACAAAAAGATACAGACAGAAGGAAGGAAGGAAAGAAGGAAGGAAGGAAAGAAGGAAGGAAGGAAGGAGATAAAAAGACCCAAATGGAAGGAAGGAAAGAGGGAAGGAAGAAAGGAAGGAAGGAAGGAAGGAAGGATGAAGACAAAAAAGTACAGACAGAAGGAAGGAAGGAAAAAAGAAAGAAGGAAGGAAGGAGGGAGGGAAGGAAGGATGAAGACAAAAAGGTACAGACAGAAGGAAGAAAGGAAGGAAAGAAGGAAGGAAGAAAGGAAGGAAGGGAAATGAAAGTAAGGAAGGAAGACAAAAAGACAGATGAAAGGAAGAATGAAGACAAAAAGACAAACAGAAGGAAGGGAGGGAGGAAAGAAGTCAAAAAGACAGATGGAAGGAAGGCAGAAGGAAGGAAGAAAGGAGGAAGGGAGGGAAGGGAGGAAGAAGACAAAAAGACACGGACAGAAGGAAGGAGGGAAGGAAGGAAAGAGGAAAGGAAGGAAGGAAAGAAAGAAGACAAAAAACATAGAAGGAAGGAAGGAAAAAAAGAAGGAAGGAAGGAGGGAAGTAAAGAAGTAAGGAAGTAAGAATGAAGACAAAAAGGTGCAGATGGTAGGTAGGTAGGAAGGAAGGAAGGAAGGAAGGAAGGAAGGAAGGAAGGAAGGAAGGAGGGAGGGAGGGAAGGATGAAGCCAAAAAGACACAGATAGAAGGAAGGAAGGAAGGAAGGAAGGAAGGAAGGAACGAAAGAACAAAAGAATGAAAGAAAGAAAGAACAAATGAACAAATGAACGAAAGAAAAGGATGTTACAAATGTATTTTTAACAACTGAAAATATGCAGTTTGGAATATAAACAGAATAATCACTTTGCTATTGCATGCTGTTGTCTCCGAATTAGCATGTTGTTTCATAGCTCATAACAAGCTTTCAGCCCATCAGTTCTGAAAGTTTGTTTCCAGGGAACACTCGTCCTTAATTTGCCACAAGTTAGAAGAGCAGGGCCTGGCCCATCCTCTTCCAAAACATGAACCCAAAGCAAGAAAGAGTTAAAGAAATTGCTGGTGGTGCCTCAGGTTCTGCAAATGTCTGGAATCCTTCTTTGTGATTCCATGTCTCTTTCCATGAAATCATCCAGGGAGCTGAATTTTGCCCTGAAGGGAGACTTTAGTTACTACACCAGAGAGGTTCCAACTGTTTTAAGGTCTGGAGAAGAATCGCCCACCACCTGGCACCTCCAGCAAGCCACCTTGCAAACAAGGTCCTGATGCAACACCTCCTCCTGCTGGAAAAGCCATGATATTGCAAGGTAAGATGGGGTGAAAAGGATATTTTTGGCACCTCACTTAATATTCAAGGGGATGAGATAGATGAGATTGTGACGGAAGCATCCAAAAAGGTCATTGAAAAAAAAACACACAGAGAGAGTAACAGAAAACTGTAGAAGTGAAGGTAATATCTCTAGTGTACCAGAGGTGAATTTAGAGATGGGTGATTAAAATATAAAATAAAGAGCAAAGCGGGGGTGGGAAGGAGTGGGGGGGGAAACATGATATGCATTTATCACGCTGAAATTTGAATACCAGAGTTGGGGATAGATGCAACTTTATTAACAATTCCACCATAACTATATATTTATACTAGCTGGATACCCTACAAAACGATGTGATTGGCTTGATACATTGACACTTAAAGCTTAAAAATTAATGTGGAATGTGTAACTCCTTAGCATCAGAGTGTGGCAACTGGCAGTTGGAACGGAGTTACTTTCAGGTGGGGAGGGGGAGTAGAACGTCTAACGCCTTAGCATCAATATGTGTTAATATAATACTGTATAAGAAATACTTATGATCTGATGATCATTTCAATAAATCCTTTCTTAGCAATCACCTAGAAGCCAAGAGGAACATACATGCCGAATTTCAAGTTTGTAGGCTTTACAGTTCTGGAGATTTTGTGATGAGTTTCCAGTTTCCAGTTTATTGGTATTTGTATGCCGCCCAGGGGACTCTGGGCGGCTTATAGACAAACAAGGGAATTAAAAATTAAAAATAAAAATATAATCATTTTAAAAATACACAACATATGAACACTTAAAATGGGGCTGGATGCTGATCAACAGCCCCAGGCCTGCCGGAACAGCCAGGTCTTAGTGGCTTTACGGAAGGCCGGAAGAGTAGTGAGGGTCCGGATCTCTACGGGGAGATCATTCCATAGGGCCGGGGCAGCAACAGAGAAGGCCCTCCCCCGGGGGGTCGCCAGCCGACATTAACCTGCCGATGGTACCCGGAGGAGGCCCAATCTGTGCGATCTTATGGGTCTCTGGGAGGTAAATGGCAGGAGGCGGTCTCTCAGGTAGCCAGGTCCTAAACCATGTAGGGCTTTAAAAGTAACGACTAGTACCTTGAAGCATGTCCGGAGACCAATGGGAAGCCAGTGCAGCTCGCGGAGGATAGGTGTAACATGGGTGTATCTAGGTACACCCATTATCGCTCGCACGGCTGCATTCTGGACCAACTGCAGTCTTCGAGTACTCTTCAGGGGCAGCGAGTAAGTGGTACTTGGCTTTTATAGAGAGAGATGAAGCTGATTAAAAGCCTGGAGATTAAAAGATATGAAGAATGGTTGCAGAAACTGGGTATGGCCAGTCGAGAGAAAAGAAGGACTAGGGAGGACATGATAGCAACATTCCAATATTTAAGGTGCTGCCACAAAGGAGACTTATTTTCAACTTATTTTCCAAAGCACCAGAAACCGTCAAGGAGAGAAGCAACTTGGAATTAAGAAGAAACTTCCCAACACTGAGAACAATTCACCAATGGAACCGATTGCCACCAGAAGTTATGGGTGCTTCATCAATGGATGTTTTTAAGATGAGACTGAGCAACCTCTTGCCTCAAATTATAGAGTCTCCTGCTTGAGCAGGGGGTTGGACTAGAAGACCCCTCTAAAGTCCCTTCCAGCTCTATTCTGATTGATTGATTGATATTGATTGATTGATATTTGAATGCAAATTGTTGACTGCATAGGTTAAAACTATTTGTCCCCCTGTGCTGGCAATTCAAAACCCCAAATGGCTATGATGCACATTTTATATAGATATTAAAAAAGCAAATAGGAGAAAGATTTATTTGCCATGTCTGAAGCAAAGAAATGCATTCATTTTTTCATGGATCATTCTGTTGTTTTATACACAGACAGAAATTAATATATTAGATCCAAGGACATTTTTTTTAAAAAAAAAATCATAACAGTCTATGGCAGTGTTTCTCAACCTTGGCAACTTGAAGATGTCCGGACTTCAACTCCCAGAATTCCCCAGCCAGCATTGGCAGTCTGGACATCTTCAAGATGTTCGCAGTCCGGACATCTTCAAGTTGCCAAGGTTGAGAAACACTGGTCTATGGAGATTCTTGGCTATCCCAAAGGTACTTTCATTCAAATGGCAACTGGACTTTCTTGATTTTTCTTGAAGATGTTTCACTTCTCATCCAAGAAGCTTCTTCAGTTCTAACTAACTGATGGGGAATGGACAGGATTTATACGTTTTGCAGTCTGTCAGTTAGAACTATTTTTTAAAAGTTGGTGATAAATTACTAAAATTGCTTACACTTGACATGATAAAGAGGAAACTCATTTCTTTATAGATTTATTCTCTTTTTCTGTATTTCTTTTTTCTTTCCTTTCTTCTGTTTCTTTCTTTTACTTTTTAAACTGTGTGTTGTTGTAATTTTTAATAATATTACTATTAAATCTTCTAAGAATACAGATAAAGAATTAGACCTAACAGGAGAAAGGCTTCTAAAAAATTAAAACTACCTGTACATTTTTTTAACAAAAAATGTTGAGTAGAAGAAAGGTTCTAAGTTTAAATAAATCTTTGTGTAGCAACTTCTCAAAGATTTTCCCCCCCGCTTAATTTATGAAGAGAAGGTCATCAATAATTTCCCCCTGGGTGGATATTACATTTCCTACCACAATAATTTTAAATCTAATAGGAGAAGCCAAGACAAGAAACGTCTATTTCTGAGCATGATATCAAAGAGGATGGGGTGAAACCTGATGGAAAATTTACTATTTAACACTCTCATGTGAGTGATTCACTACAAAAGGATGAAGTACAAAGTTAAGAGTATTTCAAACAGAAGTCTTCCCTTTATAGGTAAAAAAAAAGAGGTCAGTTCGAGGAGGCGGCTGGATTTCTTCCTGTCTGTGAGCAAAGATGAACCTTGAAACAAACTTAAACGGCCTTGTAGTAACAGAGTAGCAAGATCTTAGGTCAAAAGAAGACTTTGAAACATTTTATATTAATTTTATGTTACTATATATTATATATTAGTATTATACATTGTGTCACAACCCCTGGTATGCCCAAATATGGGAGGAAGCATACTGCTTCCTTTCTCTGTCTATCCGCTCATCCCAAGAGACCCTCCAGACAAGAGAACCATTATTTTTAATGTTGCCTTTTGTTACATTTGTGTTGCATTTGTGCTGATAAATAAAGGGAGACTAGTATAGATCTATTTCAAGCTATTTAGCTCTCATCAGCTAGCTCTCATCCCAGTAAGGGTATGGCAAGCTGATGAGAGCTAAATAGCTTGAAATAGATCTATACTAGTCTCCCTTTATTTATTTATTTATCAGCACAAATGCAACACATGCGTGTGTGTGTGTGTGTGTGTGTATGTGTGTGTGTTGCATTTGTGTTGATAAATAAATAAAGGGAGACTAGTATAGATCTATTTCAAGCTATTTAGCTCTCATCAGCTAGCCACACCCTTACTGGGATTTGAACCTGTGCTGTATTACATATTAGGCAGTGGTGTTAGCCACTAAGCCACAGGCTCTCCTCCTTTATCATATATATATTCAGCTGTGACAGTGTATGGGATGCGGTGGCTCAGTGGCTAAGACTCTGAGCTTGTGGGTCAGAAAGGCTGGCAGTTTGGCTGTTTGAATCCCGTGCCATGTAACGGAGTGAGCTCCCATCACTTGTCCCAGCTTCTGCCCACCTAGCTGTTTGAAAGCATGCAAAAATGCAAGTAGAAAAATAGGAACCACCTTTGGGGGGAAGGTAACGGCATACAACAAGGGTCACAAGTCCCTTTTCTCAGCTCTGTTGTCACTTTGCGCCGTCACTAAATGAAATGTTGTAAGTCAAGGACTACCTGTATGCTTTCTCTCTTGCTCTGTTTCCACTTGGAGCTCAGAGTTCTGAGGGTCAGACGTTGCCTACGCCAGGGGTGTCAAACTGGTAGCCCACGGGACGGATGTATCACACGCCTACCCCAGCTCCACGAATGAGAAAAATGTTGTGAAACATCACATGATGGGCTATAGCTCTTCCTCCGGGGTGGGTTGCAATAGGTTCGCCCAGGTTTGGGAGAACCTGTAGCTAACATTATGGCTGGTTCAGATAACCTCCAAATCCCACCCCTGGCTGGCCCCTCCCAACTTGCCCCACTGCACCCCACCCCTCCTAGCAGTCTCCACATGGTTTTGGATGCAAGATAAGTGCAGTGCCTGCGTGGAGCTCAGAGAGGGGAGAAAATGGGTCTCCCGGAAGTTCTGGAAGGCCTGTTTCTGTCCTCCGGAGAGTCTCTGGAGCCCGGGAGAGGCAGTTTTCACCCTCCCAGAGGCTCGAGGGAAGCCTCCAGAGCACGGGGAAGGCAAAAATGCCCAACCGTTGTGCAGGAAGTCAACTAGGCCACACCCACCCAGCAACCAGGCAGAGAACCCATTGCTGAAAATTTTGAAGCTCACCCCCTGCTCTTCCTCCTGTCTCCCAAGGTTATTCTCACAGCCCATTACATACTGTATGATCATAGTCCCTTTCTCAGTTTATTTGCTGTCGTCCTTCTTCTGGACCATAAATTGAGAATAAAATGTCATAGATGGCACAATGTGGCCTGGGTTAGGTTTAGGGAACGGGCTCATATTTCTATTGTTTAAAAATATCCTTGGTTTTTCTCCTACCACGTCCTTATGTAGACTATGAAATATGAGCTTTAAATAAGATATATGGAATAACTCAAGGCCAGAGACTCACTTTCTCAGTTTGCAAATAAAGGGAGGGAGGGGGAGGTTATATCTGCCTGGTTAAAAAGGTTTTTTTAAAGATATATCTCTCGCTTATTTGCTTACAGAGGTACAAAATTGTTCCCACAAGCCTAGAATTTAGTAGGCAAGGATACGGAAAGGTTTACTCTAGCAAAACAATGCAGAATATAGTAGGGAGAAATTGTGCTAAAATGGCTTGTGCTTTGAAGGCTGCCCAATCAATAATACAGTTAGTCCTCGATTTATGACCCCAGTTGCGCCCTAATTTTCTGTTGCTAACGGAGACATTTGTGAAGTGAGTTTTGCCCCATTTTACAACCTTCCTTACCAGCATTGTTAAGTGAATCACTGCAGTTGGTAAGTTAGTAACTTGGTTGTTAAGTGAATCTGGTTTCCCCATTGACTTTGCTCCTCGATGGTCATAAAAAATGATCATATGATCTCAGGACACTGAGACCGTCATAAATAGGTGTCAGTTGTCATGCGTCAAAATTTTGATCATGTGGCCATTGGAGTACCAAAATGGTCTTAAGTTTTGTAAATGGTCAGGGGTTGTTGTTAGTTGCGAAGTTATGTCTGACCCATCGCGACGCCATGGACAACGTTCCTCCAGGCCTTCCTATCCTCTACCATTAGTCCATTAAAGCTCACACCGACCACTTCAGTGACTCCATCCAGCTACCTCATTCTCTGTCGTCCCCTTCTTCTTCTGCCCTCCATCTTTCCCAGCATCCAGCTCTTCTCCAGAGAGTCCTTCTCATTAGGTGGCCAAAGTATTGAGTTTCCTCTTCAGGATCTGGCCTTCTAAAGAGCAGCCAGGGTTGATCTCCTCTAGGACTGACCGGTTGGATGGCCTTGCAGTCCAAGGGGCTCGCAGGAGTCTTCTCCAACACCAGAGTTCAAAGGCCTCCATTCTTTGGTGCTCAGCCTTCCTTATGGTCCAACTTTCACAACCACACATTGCAACTGGGAAAACCACAGCCTTAACTATACTCACTTTTGTTGGCAGGGTGATGTCTCTGCTATGCTGTCTAGATTTGCCATAGCTTTCCTCCCGAGGAGCAGGCATCTTTTAATTTCTTGGCTGCAATCCCCATCTGCGGTGATCTTGGAGCTCCAAGATCACCGAAAATGGTCGTGAGCTGCTTTTTTTCAGTGCTGTTATAACGGTCACTAAATGAACTGGGGAAAATCGAGAAGTACCCATACTCAGTGTGGATTTAATGTAGCCTGCCTTTTTAAGGGGAAGTCCTCAACTTATGACCATCATTGGGCTTGCCAATTTTGGTTGCAAGTTCTGATGGCCTTTATGTGAGGTGCTCATGGATAGCCTCACTTAACAACATTTTGGGAGTCAGGGACCAGTTCTGTGGAGGGAAGTTTTCCCCTGGACTGAGAGATGTGTGGCAGGGGAGGGTTCTGGCTTCTTCTACTACTGGTTCGCTCAGGGACGTACAAATGTGCATATGTGCAGTAGGTTAAAAAGTGCTTCTGCACATGTGCAAAAGCAAAAAAACAAGGTGGTGGTGCCTACAGTGCCACCGATAGAACCAGTTCAGGGGCGTGGCTGGCCGAGTTACAACCTACTCGGCTGAACCAGTCCGAACTGGTAGGAACCCACTCTGGTGTGTGATTTGGCACACTGCTTGGGTCTCGTGCATGCACAGATGGGGCTTCGCTCCCTTGCATGGCCTGGTTCTAGAAGGGCTTCAGACTGGTGCCAATCCATGGCCCAGTGGTTTGGGACCCCTGTTCAAAGGAACCAGTCAAATTTAAGGGCCACCTGCCAGATCTGGCCCACAGGATGCTTAAATCTGGCCTACAGAGCCGGCCTGGAAATATCAAAGGACCCTCTGCCAACCAGAAAGTTTTGCTGCAGGAGGCCGTGGAGGCTAAAAATGAGACACGGGGGCCACGCACAGCCCCTCCCCCTTCAAAGTCACGCAGGAGGCATCTGTCCCATCTCCCTCCCTGCTCCCCCCCACCCGGCCCACGTAGGAGAACTACAATGCTGATCTGGCCCTCAATGAAATCCAGTTTGACGCCCCTGTCATAAGCAGTCTTGCACAATATATTTAATAGTTTGAACATCATCATGGTGTGTATCATCACAACTGCAGCGACACAGTGGTTAGAATGCAGTACTGCAGACAACTTCTACTGATTGCCAGCTACCTGCAATTTGGCAGTTCAAATCTCACCAGGCTCAAGGTTGACTCAGCCTTCCATTCGTCCAAGGTGGGTAAAATGACCCATTTGATCACATGGCTGGCAAGCCACACCCACAAAGCAGGCCACACCTACAGAAGAGGTTCTAAAAAAATTGAAACCCACCACTGGTAACTACCATATTTTTCAGAGTATAAGACACATTTTTTACCCCCCAAGTGAGTGAAAATTGTGGTGCATTTTATACACCAAATGTTGCTGAAGCCCCGCCCTCCACGCATCACATTTTTTGGCCTCTGTGCATCACGGTTTCAGCTAGTTTCAGACAGTGAGGATTGGTGATGGTGGCAGTGGCAATCGACACCACCTAGAACCGGGCTGAAAATGCAATGCGCAGAGGCCAAAAATGGAGCAAGCAGAGGCTGAAAATATGATGCATGGAGGCTGAAAACGCGATGTGTGGAGGCAGCGATTGGCGGCGATGTGCTGTGGCGATCCCCGCAGATTGGAACAGGTCTAAAATGGAGCATGCGGAGGCTGAAAATGTGATGCAC
This sequence comes from Thamnophis elegans, assembly GCF_009769535.1. Classification (NCBI taxonomy): domain Eukaryota; kingdom Metazoa; phylum Chordata; class Lepidosauria; order Squamata; family Natricidae; genus Thamnophis; species Thamnophis elegans. The sequence goes on from NC_045548.1 coordinate 72,444,929, forward strand.
AGAGGCTATAAATATGCATGGAGCAGTGATGGGCTGTGGCAATCCCCGCAGCCTGGAACAGCTGATTGGTGGTATTCCGGGAGGCCAATCCAACCTCCAATCAACTGCTCGTGCTGAATCAGGCTGCAGTAATGTGCTGAAGCTGATCAGGCTGAGGATGCTAGCCAGATGAATAACCGATGGATGCTGGTGTTGGAAGAAATGTCCTTCTGGGTTCGGCTCCAAGTGGGGAAAAAGGCACTGGAGACACGGAGGCTGCTTGGAAAGATGGTTTTAATGGTGGACAGGACCACATGCCTTGAGCTCCTGAACAGAAAAGGTGATCACATGCTTCAATGTTGGTGGAGAAGAGAAGGGAGGCTGAGATGCTGAGTCCCTGGTTTTATGCCCTCTCTGGCCTTTCATCTTGAGCTTGTATTCTGATTGGTTGTCGGACTCTCATGGGGCCATGCAGGGGCAACTCTCTAGGCTGCCTTTTGAACCCAGGTTTGGTTGAGTTCTCAGATGCCATGTGGTGAGTTGGGCAAAGGGCCAATATTATCATGCCTTAATCCCATCACTCTGGAGCTGAAGGGGAGAACTCTTTATTATGTAAAGTGGACTAGCTCAGGCTTTAATGGCTCATTGACAAAGCGGGACGGGCAGGAAGCTGCAGGCTGCCATTCTGTCTTTAAAACATGTTTCTTCCTTTTCACATCCAGAGAAATATTCTGCCTCTTCAATATTTCCTAGGATATTTCATTTTTTCTGGGAGAGGGCTGGGTGATAACTTCCTACGCTGGTATGCAGAGGCAGAACTTTTTTTTCTTGTTTTGTTACCCAAAAACTAATGTGCATCTTATACTCTGAAAAATATGGTACCTGCTTTGTCTTTCTTATTTACTCACCAAGGATGTGCCTAGCTTTGAAGCAAATAACTGAAGGGAGAAACCGGATAGCGAAGGATATAATTCTTAACAAGTGAAGTTTACAGAATTCATTCCTAACAAATAATTCCTAACTGTAGCCAAATAGCACCAGCAACTCTTAACAGAAGCAAATGGCAAAGGTTAGATTGATTCGTGTCACTCTGTCCCTTCAAACAATTGGATAAAGAAATGTTAAGCAAATCTCAACTAGCATTTTTGGGACCAGGAAAGCAGCATGTTGCAAAACAGAGCTAACAGTTACCAGATCCTTAAGGCAAATTCTGCTCCAAAGATGAAAATAGTAAAAGTTTCCTATAGGAAAAGAATATGGGGGAGAACCCCCCCCCCCGCAATAACAAAAAAATTGAGAGGAGTATATTGCTCGCTAAAACAATTCTTAGGTGCCCATCTCCGTTTCAAAGCCGAAGAGCCAGCGCTGTCCAAAGACGTCTCTGTGGTCATGTGGCCAGCATGACTAAATGCTGAAGGTGCATGGAACGCTGTTACCTTCCCACCAAAGGTGGTCCCTATTTTTCTACTTGCATTTCTTACATGCTTTCGAACGGCTAGGTTGGCAGAAGTTGGACAACTAACGGGAATTCACTCCGTTATGCAGCGCTAGGAATTAGAACCGCCAAACTGCTGACCTTTCTTTTTTTTTATTGAATTTTTTTTTAAAAAAAGGCTTTTACAAATATTTACCTCCCTTCCCCCACCGTCCCCATCCGAACCCAACCTCCCCCCCGCCCCCCGGACTTCCCAGAACAAATACAGGGTATAAATCTTTAACCAAGATGTTCTAAAATAATCTTTTAAAAAAGTTAGCATCATCTTTCATTTGAGCTTTAACTCCTCTTTTGTTAGGCTAACTCTAAACAGATTATGTCATTCCTTGCTTCTTCAGTCATAAACTGTCTGGAATTTCTTAGTCTCGTATTTATTTTGAATATAGTCAATCCATCTTCTCCACTCCAGTTTATATTTCTCATTTGAGTGGTCCTTGAGATATGCTGATATTTTAGCCATCTCTGCTAAGTTTGTAACTTTTAATGTCCATTCTTGAATAGTAGGCAAATCTTCCTTCTTCCAGTATTGCGCCACCAACAGTCTTGCTGCCGTTATTAAATACAAAATCAATTTAGTCTCTATAACAGTACGATCAGTAGTTATACCTAACAGGAATGACTGAGGAGTAAACTTTATCCTTTTTTAAAGAACATTTTGCATAATCCACCATATTTTTATCCAAAATGCTTTAACCTTTTTACAAGTCCACCATTTATGGTAATATGTAGCATCAACACAATCACATCTCCAGCATTTAGGTTGTAAATTCGGGTACATACATGCCAGTTTTTTTAGGATCTAAATGCCATCTATAAAACATCTTATAAAAGTTCTCTCTCAAATTTTGGGCTTGCTTAGCGACAAGCTCAACATCTTAACCACTGAGCCACCGTGTCCCTATCCTAGCATTTAAAGCTCAGCTACGGGAAACACCTGAAAGCACCTTCTGATGTCGTTCCTCTCCCAATGCGCTGTTTAACACCCCACCTCATTCTCTCAGCCTGATCTTACAAAGTAATTTTGGCAGGTGGAAAATGAGGTTTCAAACACCAAAGCCAAAAATGGCATTGTGAGACTTGCTCGGTATTACAAAGGAGAGATGAGCTGCCAGTTTCACCCACCTACCCCCACTGGAGAAGCTGTCATAGTTACAGAAGAGGCAAACTCTTTCTGACACTTCTAATTACTTCTTGGGGTGGGGTAGGGGG